>NC_045597.1:182768714-183071744 GCF_009762305.2 Zalophus californianus
AAAGGCTTAATAAAAAAGTTCCTGGCAAATTTCCCAAATACATGCTGCTGGAATTTCAAGAACTTCACTGTAGTGATATATTATATATATATTTTTCAAAATGAGAGACACAAAATATTTATTCACCATTTCATCAATTGCAAGAAAATAAACTCAAACTGGAAAAAAAAAAGATAATGTATTGGCTCAGGTAATTGAAAAACCTATAGCTAAAAATGATGCTAATCGGGATAAGGTTCAGTCTAGGTTGTGTCTGCCCCAACAGAATAAGAGAGCATCTATTCCCAGTTGCTATAGCACAAAAATACAGACTCACTATGATTAGAACCACTTGGGAAATATGAAATACTTAATGTGACTAAGAGGGATGTGGAGCTTGATTGGACAAGTCTGGGGGCATGTCCTACCTTAGGCAATATGTGCACCCCAGCCAACAGCTGACACTAAGAAATGGAAAGAATGGGTCCCCAAAGGAAAGTTGAGGTTTTCTGGTCAGAAGAGAAAATAAATAGAAGGCAAGCAAAATTTATTACTAGAATTAACTGATTCTAACTGCATTTAGAACTCTTAGGAAAATTATAAATGATATTGTCTATTGCCAATTCCTATTTTTCATGAAGAAAGTTCTAAAATGTTATATGTTGGGCAGGACTGAAAAAAAAAGAAAAAAATAAGAGGATCTTAGAAGTGGTGCTTGGCTGTTTCGCTTAGGCCTGCCCCCTACCCACCCCCAAACATGGGGCCACCCACTGAAAACAGTTGTTATTCATGCATTTATTACATTTTGCCACATGCCACGTGGTGGACAGATTACGCTACCTTTCTGCACCTAATTTTCATCATTCCTAATACAAGAATGGTGTTAGTACTCACTGGTTAAGTGACGTACAAGTTAAATGAAAGGACCTGTATCAAATACTGGCTATGATGCCTGAGGAAAAGTAAGTCCTCAACAAATATTATCTTATTTAATATTCTTACTAAATCGTTTTTGAAAAAGTAAATTCAAAAATGACTGCAAAATGGCCATCCATGCTTGGAGTCTAATAAGGCATGTATTAGAAGCCTATTCCACATTCCACTGATCTACTTATGAAAGAGTCATGGGAAAAATGTAGAAGGCATAAAATTTTTATTATCATGAATTATCAAGTAAACCCTGAATATTTACTGAGTTTATTAAAAGATTTCAAGAGTAAGAAAAGCACAAGGTTTTAGATAATGTCTAAAAAGATGATTTGACATGTTTTATCTTAAAATTTCCCCACAATCCTTTTGGTCTTTAACCAATTGAATTTTTTTTTTTCCATCTGGACCACAAGTTTAAAAAACTGACCAGTAAGATACCCAGTGATCTCTAATATGCTAAACAGACATTCCTGAACTCATATCTGAGTTGATCTTCTTGGTCTTTATGGTCCTTCTCTGTCACGATTTTTGTTACCAAGTCAGTTGAACTTAATACTCACTGATCACCATTTCTGTCAGTTACACTGGGTCTTAATTTTTTTAATTTTTATCTTTCCTAACTCCTTTCCTATTTCCCTGATTAGAGCACTCCAGTCTTCTTTGGAGATACCTCTTCCTTTGACTGCTTTTCAAATAAATTTTCCTTATTTGGGATCTAGTATCTGCTTCTCTGTTCACTCTAGATGCCTCTTACCTAACAAAATGATTTATTAAAGGACCATTTACCAAGGAATCCCCAACATACATAACTATCCCAGCTCGTTTTATTGAGTTTCTTCTACATATTTCCTTGGCTGTCAACCTGCAAAATTCTTTTGAATCACCATTTCAACATATCTCAACCTGAATTAATTATCTTTTTTCCATTTTAGTGTTTCTGTTATTTATTTAGTTAGTTAATATATAGTTAACACATGGTATTATATTAGTTTCAGGTGTACAATATACTGATTCAACAATTCCATGTATTACTCAGTGCTCATCGTGGTAAGTGTGCTCTTGATCCTGGTCACCTATTTCACCCGTCCTCCCACCACCTGCCCTCTGGCAACCACCTTTTTGTTCTCTATAGTTAAGAGTCTGTCTTTGGTTTCTCTCTTTTTTTGTTTGTTTTGTTTCTTAGATTCCATATATGAGTAAAATCATATGGTATTTGTCTTTCTCTGACTTATTTCACTTAGCATTATACTCTCTAGATTCCTCTTTGTAGTTGCAAATGGCAACATTTCATTCTTTTTATGGCTGAGTAATATTCTGTTCTATATATATGGAATATTACTATATACATAACTATATACAAATAATATATACATATACTATTACTATATACATATATATACAAATACACATAACTATGTGTGTGTGTGTGTATATATATATATTTTATATATAATCTTGAACAAGAAGAATAACTGGAGGTATCACAATCCCAGATATCAAGATATACTACAAAGCTCTAATCAAAATAGTACATTACTGGCACAAAATTAGACACATAGATCAATGGAACAGAATAGAGAGCCTAGAAATAAACCCATGATTACATGGTCTATGTATATGCTTTTATGCCAATACCATAGTGTTTTGATTACTAGAGCACAGATCATCTCTCCATTTATTTGTGTCAATGTCTTATAGTTTTCCATGTACAGGTCTTTCGCCTCCTTGGTTAAATTAAATCCCAGGTGTTTTACTACTTTTGATGCAATTGCAAGTGGGATTGTTTTCTTATTTTCTCTTTCTGATAGTTTGTTACTAAAACTACATTTTATTATGCTTGGATCTTCTCTGCCTTATCATCCACGCTTTTCACAGCCCAAGCTTCTTAAAAGAGTTACAAAGTATAATCCATTTTTTTTTCTAGTTCTTTACTTTCTACTCTGATAAATTCACCATAAAATCTGGTTAGTCTCACCAAGATCATAAATGAGCCAATTGTCAATTTAGTGACTCCTAGATATTAGTGTTTCTTGACTTAATGGTATCTGCACTGTTGACCACACTTGCTTTTTAAACCCTTCAAGACCCATAGCATCAGGGACATTTCTTTGTCTTTTTTTATTTTGCTTGTGTTTATTGTCCTACATCTTACAGTGATATGTCTTGATCTCCTTCCTAAGTCCCTGTTTGTGGGCCAACTCTTAAAATTGTTTTCCAGGGTTCTTTGCTTGGTCATCATGTATCATTCCCAACCCAGTGGTTCTCATGCATGTTTCAAGCACTGAGGACCCCAATATACAGCAGCAAAATTACATTTCTAAAACTAACTTGAAGGAGGGAGATTGTGTTTAATTTGAAAAAGCACCTTGGGTAATTCTGACATGCTGTTCTCCTCGACTCAAGGTTTTTACTTTTTCTGGCTGACCTCATCCTTGCCCAGTACTTCATTACCACCTATGTGCAGATGACTCACAAATTTTTACCTTTAGTTCTTACCTATTTTCTGAGTTCCAACTTCACGTATTTAACTGCTTCTTGCCACCTCAAACTACATGTCCTACCAGCACTTTTAACTCAGACTGTTTGAGTTGGATCCATTATTTTGTTCCCTCAAACCCATTTCCCATCCAGCACACCTACATCTATAATTATCCAAGCAAATCCTGGGCTTCATTTGGCCTTCTTTCTTCTCCATTATTCACCATATCCGATGAGTCCTTCAGTCGTATTGTTTCTCCTTCCTCAGCCAGTCTCATTAAGTTCTACACTTCCTTTCTCACTGATATTCTTATTGTTTAATCTTTTGTCTGGGCTATTATTATCATCTTTTAAGTAATTACCATGCCTCCAGCTCTGCTTTCTGCAATCTATCTTCCATTCGGCTCCCAGAGTACATTTTTAAAATGCAGTTCTTATCATGTCACTCTCTGGATTACAACCCTTTTGAACTCCCACCACTTACCAGATGAAGTCCAGATTCCTCAGCCTGATGTTAGATCTCCACTGTCAGCTGAGTAGGAGCAAAAGGTCACTGACATAGTTTCATATATTTGTTCAACAAATATTTATTATCACCAGGCAATATTCTAGACACCAGGGATACTGAAAGGAAAAGATAGGAAATCTTCTAATAATAATGGAGTTTTCATTTTAGGTGACAGAAAACAATAAACACACACACACACACACACACACACAAAGTGGTAAATTCTATGTGAAAAATTAAAATAGAATGATGTAATTGACATTAACTAGATGGCTCCTCTGTAATAGGGTTGGAAGTCAGGGAAGGCATCAAAGAGAAGGTGACTTTTAATCTGATGCTTCAGTAAATGAAGGGAGTGAAAAGTCCTGAGAAGAAAATTTTTAGTGGAGGGAACAATATTGCAAAGATCCTAAGGCAGAGACAAACTTGGCAAGTTAGAGGAACAGAGGAAAAGGCAGTAAGGTTGGAGTGCAGAGTTTGAGTTGAAGACTACTATGTTAAAGAGGTAAGTAGAAAGCAAATCACAGGGCTTTTCAAAAGCCAAATGGTAACAGGAATATGAGTTATACAGATTAGTGCGGTAGTAGTCATTGAGATAGAGAGATAGAGAGAGAGATGTTTGGATCTCATATTTGTTTTTAAGACAAAGTAGGTAACTCTTGTTAATGGCTGGGTATAGGGGAGGTGAAAATAAGAATCAAGCAAAATTTCTCAATTTGGGACATATAAAGTGAATGTACAAATTAGAGCTTCTGGGAAGTTGGAGTGATATTTTTGTATTATGGATTATATGTATTCAGATGCCATTCAAAACAAAAGGAATGAGTCTGACCACCTAGGAAGGATAAATAAATAAATAAAGAGAAGAACCTACTACCAAGTCCAATAACAGTTGATAAAATTTGAACTGCGTCAGTAAGAAGTGAAAATATGAGAGAGATGGTTGATTAAAAAAAGAGGGAACACTAGAATTAAGGTCATAATTAAGTTGAAGAATTGCTGGGGTCAGAGCACTTGAGTAGGTGAACTGGAAGGGTAGGAGGTGGTAATAAGACAGAGAATGGCTTGCAGTAGAATTCAGAAATGGTGCATTACTTGTGATGACAAGCTTGAGGTATAGGCATGGAAATGCTTGGCTGAGACAAGATGAAGAATACCCTCACCGGAAGTAAGGAACTCAATGAACTAAGAGACCAAAACCTCCCTGCTGCTTTCTATCACCATTTGTACCTTAAGCTCTGGACTTACAGAACATTTTCCTTTTCCTACAAAAAAAGCCATTACATTTCCCATCTTGGCACCTTTGTTCATGACATTCCCTCTCTTTCATGTCATTCTCCTCCAGGAACACAGGCACGTTCTGCCTCACTTCCAACCAAATGGCTCTTACATTTCACAGACTTCTCAGACCCTAGCTTATGCCACCTTCTCAAAGAAACTAATAGGTTTCTCATTTTTTGCCTTGTATGTCTCTCAACTGTAGCACATACAGTTAGTGTTGTTCAAACATCTGTATCTCACGCTTCTTTCTTAATGCCTCAAAGGCAGAGAACAAATCTTACTGAGTTCTGCAGCCTCAGCTCTTAGCAGGAGGAGTTTTAGGAATGTAAGTTGAACCTACTCACTCAGGAGCATTTGCAAATATCAGTATCTACTGGCTTTGGAATGGGTGAGATCCTAAGTGAGATCCTGGGAGAGGAAAGAGAGAAGTGAGAGGTGTTTCACCATGCAATTTCATTAAATATATCAGGATACAGAAGCAGATTTTCAATGTCAAGATATATACTCCTCACTTTATAATTTAGGAAACAAAGAGCAAAAGAGGCAATTGACATAGTACTTTTTTTGTCCCATAGAATCTGTTCATCTGCAAAAAGTGGGCTTTGATCTTTCATGTGTTTCATGTTCTATCTAGCTCTCTACTTCTTTCTAACTACGTAGTTCTTATTTTATGTATTTATTAGCCAGGTCATATAATATTAGCTGCTGTGATATATCACTCCCTAAATATCAGTGGTTTAATAAATCCCTGGTTTATTTCTTGCCCACATCAAGTCCAATGGGTGTTAGCAGGGAACTTAGTTTTGTACAGTCATTCCAAGACCAGGATCCTTCAATTATATGGATCCTTTATCTTTTAAGGGTTTAGCATTTTCCATAGATCCCATATAATCAGCAGACAATGAAGAAAGGTAGAACGGCCAAGAGTTTGTAGAAATCAGACCTAGAAATGATGTATCACTTTTGTCAATATTCTATTGGCCAAAACTCAGTAACATGGCCACAAATGACCTCATGAGAACATCTGATTGTGTGTCCAAAAAGAAGAGGAAATGCATGGCTATTGATGGCCAAGAGTCGAGTAACTTGTCCAAGACTGACTCTTCGCAGATTAGCCACTCACAAAGTGATCATTGTTACCATCCATGGTCAATTGTTAAAGACACTTGATCTTGGAAGAGTTTTTGAGGTGGTAAATTAGGTTATGCATCCACTAGTTCACGTGAATTATACCCATAAGAATTATGTCCAGTCCACTGATTACACCACGGTAGGAGCTGGGATTGCTGCAACCACACAGGCTGAGCCTGTGGAATTAGGCTGGAACCAAAGTTCTGCCACATGACACTGATGTTGGTTCCAAACTCTGATCATATCAGAGAGAAGCTAGTGCTTAAAAACTTCATGGGCCAAAGTTTAGTGTTCCTTTTTTAGAGTCTGATGCTGGTTCTGCTAACTGCAAGATTGCAACAGAGGACCCACCCTCCTGCTAATGCTCCTGTTCCTTTTACTTTATCCTAGTAAGTGCTGTTCCAGCAGACCTGCTGAGTGCCATCTAGGCTTTTGCCTTTGTTTACTCAACTTTGGCATTCTCTGCCACAATATTTATGATTAATTCTTAGGCTTCCATCTTGTGTCTGGCTAAATCTGCCTCCTGTGTCTGTCTTTGTCCAGTCAGATCTGCCCAGCCTACACTTTTCTCCAGCATCGGCTTCCAACCAGTATCATTCAGACACTGTATGTCCCCACTGGAGTATCAGATACTCCCTCCACTATATTCCATTGCTTTTCATAAGAAGAGTCACCGAGGTCTGAAACATAAGGGAGTCAGGCTTTGTGCAGACAAGTCACCCAACTGATTGTTTGGAATTATCATTTTATGAATGCTTTGATAGCTTGTAATTCATGTGTGTGTATATACATATATATATATATACATATACACATATATATATATATATACATATATATATATATATATATAAAGCTGAAAGACTGAAATGCCTGGCCATTGAAAATCATTTAAAAGATTATATCTTTTATTATACTGCTGGCACTAGAATGTGTTAACTCCATTTCAATATTATAGGAACAAGTTATACCACATATTTGTTAATTTGACCATTGTTTCCACATATTTAACAAAGATGTATTGTGCGTTTATAGTGCACCAGGCATTGAGAAAGCACTCAGGATAACTTGAGCAGGAGAATTCAAATCTTAACAATTTTTAAAACAGTTTTTACATTTTTTAAATTTGTAATTAGAAGGGCTATTAAAGGGAAATTCGGGGCATTTTGGAAGACGATAATACAGTAAAGATAGCTTAAGTGTGTTGGTCAAGGGAGAACTTTTGGAAGAAGTTGCATGTAAGTTACAACGTGAAAGGTGAATGTGAATAAGCCAAAAAGCAGAGAGAAACATGTCCTACACAGGAAACAGAGTATGTGCAGCAGTCTTTTGGAGAACCAGAAGAATCAAAAGATGACCCGTGTGGGTGAGCCAAGTGTGTGGGTATGTGGAGGGTGAAATATGAGGCTGGAGAAGGGGCAGGTCTTGAAACACATTTTAAGTTGTATTTTTAAATTTGGATTTTACCTTAGAAAAAAAATGAAGGTCTTTGAATGGTTTCAAACAAGAACTGCAAGTGATCAGAACAACATGGTTGCCACATGAAGAATGAATTGGCTAGAGAAAGTGTAGAAGGCTATTGCCACTCTCTGTGGCTCACTTTGCCCCCAAATTTGAGCCCTAGATCCTGATTCCAGAAAAACAAGAAAAATCCTATTCAAAATCCTATAAAGATGGAACAGGTAAAAGGATCTGTGAGGTAACACTGTTGTTAGATTTAACAAAGAAAGAGGTTCTGAACCAGAGAGACTCTTCAGTTGCAAGAAGCATCCTGGGAGGGCACGAAAGGCTTCCAAGAGTCCTGCTTCCTGTGAAATCAAGTGGTACCTTACTAACATTGTCAGAACATCTTCTACTTCTCTCCCTCAGGGAGCTAGTTCACAAGTGTATCTTGGTGGCCTGTTTTCTGAAAGTCCATGAAAGAGATGATATCTGTTTGAAGCGATTACTCTTTGTGTAGCACTTTTATTTTAGCATTCCCACAGAGAGAGCAAGCAGGGCACCTTCCCAGTAGACACTAAAAGCAAAGGAGAAGGAAGATGCTATTATCTCTGAGCTAGTGAGGGCTCTGTGTTGATCGGTTAGACACCAAGAAACCTGACCTTCAGATTGGGGTACCCTAAGGAATCATAGTTTGTGTCTGTTGTCTTATAAACACAAAGGATTTTACAAGAGCAACTTTCACGAGAGTTATTAGAGTAAAATTTTATCTCCTTTTTATGATATGTAGTGCTATTAGCCCAAATGGTTAGTTATAAAATTTTCTCATCGTAGAATTTTATAAATGTATATTCTCCTTGCAATTGGTAAATTCTTAAAGGGCACAGTTATCACAATTCCATCTGTTCATCATATTTGTAAAACTCTACTATGTTTAATGTGTTACTTACTTTTTTTCTCAAAATATCCAAACACACTTGCATTATAATCTACCCCATATATATCTGGATTTTTTTTCTAGCAAAGGCAAATTTCATACTATAGAATTATGCAGTTAAGGGACAGAAAAAGGCAGTGCCTTGGCCATACACACACACACACACACACACACACACACACACACACACACACACACACACACACACACACACACATATATATATATATATATATACCTAAACATGTATGTTTCCAGGATGGAGATATCAGTTAACTGGTTAGAACTGAGTGGTGCCTTATTGATTATTAAGTGCAACTCTTTCCCTTAAACAAATTTGGTAAGTTACTTTTTCATCCATAAACATTTTATTTTTATCCAGCTCTGTTCCAGATATGACATAAATCTGGGTAAGGCATAATTCTTCTTGCCCTTTAGTGTCTCATATTCTAAAGTAGGGTCTCCCAACCTTGGGTATTATTGATTCTTGTGGCTGAACAATTCCTTGTTATGAGGAACTCCCTTGTTCATTTTTGGATGTTTGGCAGCATCTCTGAATTCTCCCCCAGTTGACAGTAGCATCCCGAAATCACGGCAACCAAATAATGTTTCCAAACTTGCTAACAAGCCCCCTTTTAAAAACCACCATTCTAGGAGCAGAAACAAACATTCATATAAATAAGTAACATAAGCAGCAAGTGCAATGGAGCAGGGTAAACATAGCCTCTGGAGTGAGTCAGCCTGAACTTGAATTCTGTGTCTACCAAACAGGTTACTTAATCTTTTCATTCTTTAGTTTCTTCCTCTTTACAACTGGGCTGTGTCTTGGGTTCTAGTGAGTATTAAATGTCATTGTGTGTGTGTGTGTGTGTGTGTGTGTGTGTGTGTGTGTGTGTGAGAGAGAGAGAGAGAGAGAGAGAGAGTAAAACAAATTAGAACAGATGTCTGCACCATATGATCAGCACTAAATAAATGTTAGTTCTGATTATTCTAAAGACAGATACTCTACAATTTGAAATTAAAAGAGGTATTTTGGAAGTGCCAGGGGAGAATCTCTCAGTACAGCTGCATCTTCGATTAAGACATTGGATTAGGGGATCTCTGAGAACCTTCAACTTTATAAATGAATGTCCACATAAATAAATGATTCCAACCAATCTCCTTCTTTTAGAAATACGAATGGAAACTGCTTTAAAGTGATCTAAGTTTTCTAAGGATAATCTCCAAGCTTCTTCTTCAAATGTCCATTCCATCCCCACTGCTTATAGATTCCAAGAAGAAGCATCATTCTTCCATATTGTTTCTGAAAATCTTCAGATCTGCTTTACTGAACAAGGTGAGCAATTCAACCGTGATCTTGTCCCTCTCAACAGAGAACTCACTCTTCAGGTTTTTGTGTTCCTTCTTGCCTTCTTCCCTCATTCCTCCCTCTCTCCCTCACTCTCCCTCATTCTTTTCTTCCTTCCTCTCTTCCTTCTTCCACTTAACAAACATTTATTGAGCATCTACTATGGCTACTGTGCCAAGATCTGAGGCTATAAATGTGACCAGGAAAGACAAGCTGCCCACCAGGCTCTTGCCATCTAGTATCATATATAACTTAAACAATCAAAGAAAAACGCTACGAAAATCAATTCACATAATCCACGGGTTTATTTTCATCTCACGTTTCTGCAACTCTACCTTCTGATTCTTTGCTGCTTACCCTTTCCTGTAACAACCAAAGACTTTTCAGTTTTTGATTCCTAGATCAAAATAGATTTCTCTCTGGACTGTCTTCCCTGCTCCAGAGTTCTGGGATCTGACCATGTTCCATTTGATCTGTTCTTCTATTGATAAGATTCCATCTCTGAGAGCTGTGCCTAAAGACAATATACCATGCTCATCAAAATTCAGAAGCTAGAACTTGAGAATTATATTTAAGATAAACACTAAAAATCATCTGAACTTGATTTTTAAATAAACAAAGGATTTGAATTGGTATTTCACCAAAAAAGGCATAAATCTCACTTCTGGGTATATATCCATGAGAATCTAACACAGAATCTTGAAGAGGTATTTGCATACTTACATAACCATGTTCATAGCAGCACGATTCAAGATAGCCAAGAGGTTGTAGCAACACATTGTCCATCAGTGGATGAGTGGATAAACAAAATATGGTGCATTTATACAATGAAATATTATTTAACCTTAAAAAGGAAGGAAATTATGACACATGCTACAACATGGCTAATCTCTGAGGTCATAATGCTAAGTGAAATAAGCCAGTCACAAAAATGTAAATACTGTATGATCCCACTTATATGAAGTATCGAGCATATTCAAATTCAAAGAAACAAAAATTAGAATGGTGGTTGGTAGGGGCTAGAGGGAGAGGAAAATGCAGTTTATTGGGTATAGAGTTTCAGTTGTGCAAGATGAAAAAGTTCTTGATACTGTTACACAACAACATGAATGCAATTACCACTATTGAACTGTATACCTAGAAATGGTTAAGAGGCTAAATTTTATGTTATTGTTTTTACCACAATTGAAAATTTCAGCTACATTCAAAACTTTAAAAAAAGCACTTTTTTAAAGATTTTATTTATTTATTTGACAGAGAGAGACACAGCGAGAAAGGGAACACAAGCAGAGGGAGTGGGAGAGGGAGAAGCAGGCTTCCTGCAGAGCAGGGAGCCCGGTGCGGGGCTCGATCCCAGGACCCTGGGACCATGACCTGAGCCGAAGGCAGACACTTAACAACTGAGCAACCCAGGCGCCCCCAAAACTTTAAAAAAAGAATTTAAAGAGACAATTATAACTATATTAAAAATAAGTTTATTCAACAAGGAGATAGTATTGGTAAGGTTTAAATTACTAAATAGATAGTAGATTTATAAAAGATGAGCATGACAACATAAGCAGTTTTTGTGGTATCATCTTTACTTTTCTGTATTGTCATTCTAGAAAACAGCCATGCCTGTTCCAAAATACTCCTTAGTAACATCCATGGATCCTGAATTCTTGACCGACACATCTCCATTCTGAGCATTGTTCTGATATCAAATATTCAGAGAGGGTGCTTCAGCCAACCCAGTGTTCTATTTATTACAGAGATCTTTAGTTTCCTATTTTTTTTTTTCATTTGGAAAATAATTGTCTGCAAAACTTAGGAATTCTGGCCTATACTCAACATAAAATATTTATCAGGCAATTTGGCACCAGAAACTAAGAAAGTTAGAAATTCCTAAATTAGGGTCAGAAATAGGGACGCTGCCTTTACTCTTGACTCATCTCTAAAAATTACTCTGCCACAAAAGTCTGTTAAAATATATACATATAATATTACATTTAAATATTATACCATATTTTAAATTAAATATATGTGTGTATATATATATTACATACTGTGCAAAATCTAAATTGCCTTTAAAGTCTTTACAATTTAGCCACTTGCTTTCAGTTCCTTCTGCATGTTTTCTGATCACGGAGTCTGACTAACAAGGATCCAATCTTCTCATTCATTACAAGATGTGTATTGATAATTACCAAGACAAAGCATCATCCACTATAGATCCACTATGAGATAATCCACTGAGGGACACCCTTTGGTTCGGTTGGCAAGCTCTGATTTTTTTTTTCCCCACAGATCTAGATGTGTTCAGATGTCAACAAACCCGGATCCAGGATTAAGATGAGGTGAATGATGTGCCCACTTCAGATGAAAAATAAGGAGTCTTTAAAAAAATCCAGTAATCAAGATAAACAACACTTCATTGGAATATTTTTGAAAATCCATGTTGAACCAAATATCAGAATTTTAAATTAAGACAAGCTGTTGTTTGTTTTATGACCCTGCATTATTGGGCAATGGGAACCGTCCTTTCCAATCAGCCCCTGATTCTGGGTTGCTGGCTTCCACCACCGACTGGTTTATGAGGACTGACAATGGTGAACAAACAGATTGGGCAATGCAGAGCTTTATATATAGTCATTGTTTTGATTGTAGGGCTTTTGTTAACTTTTTCCACTTGGTTCAAATTGTGGAAGAATATCCTGATAAGGATATATAAAAGGTTGTCCTTCTGCTGCAGGCTCCAGTGTGGTTCAGCAGGACACGGAAGGACAGATCCTTTCTTGGCAGCCTACCTTTTACCAGCTTGTGGTGGGAGAGCAGTGTGAGGAGGGGAGAGTTCATCTTGGGACTTTCTCTAGGGAGGGGCCACATCATAGGGACCAGACCAGATTGCATTTTATCAATTCTTGGCCATTCTTGATCAATTTTTTTTTTTCCAGTTCTTGACATCTTGTCCCCAGTTCAGCAACACATAATGAGATAATTTCTCAAAATGGAAAAGGGACTCGAAGGTTAAAAAATTGTACCTTAAAAATTCAATGTTATGGGGTGCCTGGGTGGCTCACTGGGTTGAGTGTCCGACTCTTGGTTTCAGCTTAGGTCATGATCTCAGGGTCGTGGCTTTGAGCCCCCTGTCAGGCTCTCTGCTCAGTATGGAGTCTGCTGGAGATTCTCTCTCTCCCTTTCCCTCTGCCTCCCCCCTCAAAATAAATAAATAAAATCTTAAAAAAAAAAAAAACTAACTCAATGTCGTATCTTTTCAGAAAAGAATGGTTCAGAAAAGAATCCCTTTTGGCCAAGAGGCGGTCCTGTTTAAAGAAATGGCACATTGAAGAGCTGTCCTTCAAATAACCATGGTTTTCATTTTTGCACTGATACTTTGGTGTCAGTGTCCCAGAGTACCAACATAAGACTTAGGTGTGTTTGTGGAGCAAGGGGTGGGGATTGGTTAGTACTCATAGTTACTCTATCAAAAAAATCTTTATAGCTGACTTTGCTATCATTCCTCAACTGTTTATCTAACGAAGTCCTTCAGGTTTAAGGACATTTTAGGTTTTGTTTTCTTTTAGCATAAAATGCAAATGCTATCCTGGGAGGTTAAGAGAAACTAATGTCAACCATTAACCTTAAAATCAACAATTAACACATCAATCCAAATAAGTTTATAATGTTTTCTCTAATAATGAATGGACCAGTGGTTGTTAAATTTTCTGAGTTATTAGCACTTGAATTTAAGGTGATATTGAAGGGATTAAAAGGTGAATACTGATTATTTAAAAGAGTGATTTTTAATATATTTCATTATAACCCTATTCACTTGGCATTTTTTCAGTACCCAGAGGGGGATTTGGGTAGAAATGTTCATGTCCCTGTTGTTATCTTATGAAAGAAAATACAAATACAAAGCAGTTAAAAATTCTCATGGTTTGTAGTAAACAAGAATCCTTTTTGGTGACATTGGCTTACCTGTGACCTAAAGGAACATGTTCTGTCCTCTTCCATTCAACACAGTCCCACTCGATCCTTAGACTTAGTTGTTCAAACCAACATCACTATACACACACACACACACACACACACACACACACACACACACACACACATCCCCAGCTCTTGCAAAAATTAATTTTCATTTGATCAAAACATATTGGCAAAACTATGCATTGCTTTATATTTTAATGAAAATAACTGGAATAAACCTTGAACTCTTCTGGTCCAGGGAACTGCCTTTGTCACCTTTTGCAGTTAGAACTCTACACAGTGCTTGGCACAAGAGAGACAGTCAAGAACTATCTTCTGACCTGTGCAGTCCTGGGTTTTTAGGATAAGTGTCTTGTGATCAAGAATTTTAATGGAGATAAAGGTTTAGAAATTCTATTGCTTGAGGTGGTGGTGGTAATGGTGGTAGCACTGTCTTGTTTTAGGCACCATAAGTTCTATATTTTCTGGTGAAAAGAACAAAAAATGATAGGTGGATGGGTCAATGAGCATATGGGAAGGCCAAGAATGGAAGAACACAGAAAATCAACTTTCTTTCCTTTACGATTTTATTGTAAATTAAAATCAACAATTAACACGTCGATCCAAATAAGTTTATAATGTTTTCTCTAATAATGAATGGCCCAGTGGTTGTTAAATGTAACTTATGTATGCACAATTTCTTTCACAAATTCACAGAAGGTTAAAATGGGGTTTTTTTCTGACTTAACTTGAATGAGGTCCTAAGAAAATTAACATCAGATAATGAAACATGTGTGAAAGAGTTTACCATAAACAGATTTTATAAAGGAAATAGGTAAGAATCTATGGCATGATTCTTGTATCTCTTCATTAACTTCAAAAATATAGAAGTTTTTATGGAGAGAATAGAAAAAGAATACACTGAAAAACTGTCTTGGGAAGGAGGCTGGTGATACCCTGTTTGTTCCAAACCTACTGAGGGATGACCACATAATGACTCAGACAGCTATGAAATGTGTGTGAAATGTGGGCTCAGCTTAACTCATGACTGAGGAAGGTACAGCAGCCTGAGGCAAGGGAACAAGAGTAGTTGCCCTAGGGTGAACCTGCTTGTACTCCAGAGTTCTGGGGTGAGGGTGTACATGTGTCTCACTTACATATGCAACATGGGAAAGAGAACCAAGGGGAAGCCCTCAAGTCCTTCTAACAAGGCCAACTAGGTGCCTGAGGATACCTCTGGTGCGGGAGATAGAAAAGAATGCCACGTTCCAAAGTGTCACAAGGCTTTACAGTCTACCATCATAATTAGAGATGCATCTGCCCAAGTCAAGGGGATTGTAGGAGCCGGGTTTTCTGCACATCCATGCAAAAGACTCTTGAGGGAAAAAAAGTCAACCTTAATCATCTGTTAAACCCAGAAAACTTGAGGCATGCTAGGGAGAGGCCCAGCTCAAGACTTCCTCTGTCTTCTCCACTGCTGTGACTTGGGGGACAGACACTGGCTGGTGAGCTGTTGGAGGAAGAGGAAGGAAGTGCTATAAAAAATAGAGACGAAATCAGATACATGCCATGCCACGTCTATACTGGCCTTTTCCCTTTGTGGATTTCCAGCCAGAAGCAGGTCCACTCTGGGAAGGAAGAAGATTAGATATTTGATGTTGATAACGAGCTACAGTTTTGATGAACTTTTGTGTAAGACATTCCATTTTCTAAATTGAGACTGTGATATAATGTGACCAAAGGTCCAAGAATAAGTAGCAGATTCAAGGACCTCTTGGAGTTTTCATTGAGGATAAGATGGCATTACTGTCAGTAATTACATTTTTAAAATATGAGTGAGCAGCTGAATAAATAAATAGATAAATAAAGGTAAAATTGCATTTTGATCACATTATGAACTATGCTTGAGTCAGTTCATTGCATAGAACTACTCTAGCTACTGGCAATAACATTTAATATTTGCATAATTACTCCTGTTGTTATGCTGTTATGACATATGCCCCTCCACCTACTTCACTTAAGTGAGTTGACACAGCTCTTTTTGGTGTTATATTAGAGTCCTTATTTAGAAAAAGCCAAGCATGGTGTGGGCTTCTGATTTTGGCCGTGAATATGCGGGATGAACAGTTAAGCACTGTAAATCGAAAACAGAATCTCATCCAGGCTCTTTCTCTTGTGTGCACCATGACCTCCTTTTCAAAGGCAGGGCTACCTTAGCATATCAGGCCTGGCATAGAATGTCATCTGGTAAACCACCAGTGATGAGCATGAGCTAAGACCCCCAGCATCAGAGGCAGCTAACCTTCTGGCCTGAAGGATTTAATTGCATTCTCCCTCTCAGAGAAGGAAGTTGGATTTGCTTCAGTGGAGTCGCATTTTCTGCATCTGGATGATTTTTCTCTCCTATAAAACCATTTTCTAGTACCACTCCAGAATCCTAAAAACTGTTTACTTAGAAGCTTGTGTGGCTCACTCTCAGACCAAAGGCCACTTGGTGTCCTTGTGTTTACATTTCTACCTTTCAGATGCCTGGCCTTTGTGAGAACAGAACAGAGTCCTCAGGGGAAAGCACTCGAGGTTCCTGTTGTCAACTTTGCTCTCAGACTCTGCTGTAGCATGCTCTACAATATTCCTTAATTCCTATGCTACTGATGTCAAGGACCTTGGCTTTCTGCTCAGCATTCTGCACAAAACACAATTCTCATCCAACTCTCTTGCCTTATCATGTTTGGGGTGCAAAGCTGATTCTCTGATGATCTCAGTCATGGGTTCCTGTGTCTTCTGAAAGAAACTTGCCTGCAGAAGTACACATTCTATGGATAAGTAGTATGCCTCTGATATTTTCTTTAACTGGTGGTCTGTGTTAAAAATGTTGTCAGTAGGTTTACCTTCAGATAGACCAAAGCTAAGGCCAAGAGGAGGTCCTCATTTCAGGTCTTCGGAACTCACCTGGTTGAGAGTCAGAAAATGAGTCGCCAGGCTTGACAAAACCAATAGAAGAAATGGATAGTTAACACTTGGTCCTTGAAGAACAGCCATATGGATGATTTCATGCTCAAATATACTGTTTCTAGAGCACCTGGAAAATATTTGTTTTGCCTGTGAATGAATTTTTGACATTACATCTTTGAGGGTTTCAAAGTACTCTCAAATTGTAGAAATTCCAGACATGTGGGTATAAATCCAAACTGTGAAAATGTGTGTTTAAAAAAGAGGGGGCCATGCTAGAAGTTGAGTAAAATCTGAGGATCTAATGCATAACATGGTGACTGTCATTGATAACACTGTACTCTACCACTGAAATTTATAAGAGAGTAGAGCTTCCATTTTCTCACACACACAAAAGGTAAATATATGCGCTGATGGAGGTGTTAATTAACTACATGGGAGGGACATCTGGGTGGCTCAGTCGGTTAAGCATCTGCCTTTGGCTCAGGTCATGATCTCAGGGTCCTGGGATCGAGTCCCACGTCAGGCTCCCTGCTCAGGGGGAAGCCTGCTTCTCTCTCTGTCTGCCGCTCCCCCTGCTGTGCTCTCTTTCTGACAAATAAATAAAATCTTAAAAAAAAACTACATGGGAGGACTCCTTACACAATGTCTACATACATCAAATCAGCATGATATACACCTAAAATGTCTTCCAGTTTTATTTGTAATGTATACCTCACTAAAGCTGAATAAAATTTTAAAAAAATGAGAATTATAAAAAAGTAAAAAAAGAAGTAAAAAAAAGAAAAAAGAAAAAAGAAAAGGAAAGGGGCGGGGAGGACACCAGGAATTGCTCTCCTAGTCACGGCCATGGTCTCCAGTGGATGCATTCTCCTATCTCCACTTACTGTTTCTATAGTTTTCCAACTTTAGTGCCCTCTAGTGATTCACAACCAGGGAGGAATTTGCCCCGAGGAGACCCTCAACAATGTCTGTGGACATTTTTGGTTGTTACCAGTAGGTTGGGGAGTGCTATAACTCTATAAGAGGCCAGGGATGCTGCTAAACATCCTGCTACGCCAACCCTCCACAACAGAGAATTATCCAGTCCAAGATGTCAATTATGCTGAGAAAATGCTGGTATATCCATCTCCACACCACAACGGGAATGCTCCTTTAAAAATGTACAACAGATAGTGTTACTCCTGCTCAGAACCTTTCAGCGGTTTCTAGTTTCCTTTGGAGCACACGTCAAAGTGTTTTTCGTGGCCTATAATGCCAAAGGTGACCTGCTCCAGCTACCTCCCTGGCTCGTCTCCTCCTGCTGGTCCTCTCTCTTCTTCCTAGCCCCAGCGCTGTCTTTGTTCTCTGGACTTCTCTCTCCATCCATGCCTCTGCTCAAATGCCATTTCCTTACAGAGGACTTCTTTAACAACTCTATCAAAAAAACAAGTAAACAAACTAGAAACAACTACCCTCTACCTCACGGGCATAAAATCAGATTAATGATAATCCTTGGTTCATGACATACACTCAGTATTAACTTATGAGAGGGCTTCCCTCCCTCCCTTCATCAATTCCTCCCTCTCTTCTCTCTTTCCTTCCTTCTTTCATTTTTTTCCTTCAAAATAATATAACTAAACATATGATTTCAAAACCAACATGAAACTTCTCCGCTCATGCAAGATAATTACTATTCCAAATCTTATATTAACAATTTTTAAAGAGTTATTTTATATTATTAAACACATCTATGTGTATCACCTTAAAAGTATATGTTTTGGTTGTATGTGTTTGACTTCATGAAAAATGCATCAGATGTTTTTGTTTTTGTTTTTTAAGATTTTATTTATTTATTTCAGAGAGAGAGAGAATGAGAGATGGAAAGCACGAGGGGGAAGAGGGTCAGAGGGAGAAGCAGACTCCCCACTGAGCAGGAAGCCCGATGCGGGACTCGATCCCGGGACTCCAGGATCATGACCTGAGCCGAAGGCAGTCGCCTAACCAACTGAGCCACCCAGGAGCCCCATCAGATGTTTTTAATATCTGTAAACTTATTTTCACTGATATTGACTTTGCTAAAATCCACATACAATGTTGCATAGAGTTATAGTATTCATTTTCATTGCTGCATACTATTCCCTGATTGAATATACCACAAATTGTTTTTCAATCCCCTCTTCATAGGCATTCATTTATTTGTAGGTATTTGTCATCATAAGCTGGGTTGTTCCTAAGGAACATGTTCTAGAGTTCCTCTTAATAGAACTTACCACCACCCGTATTTTATATATACGTTGGTTAATTTGTTGATTGTCTTGTTCTCTGTCTCAGAAGAACGTAAGTCCCATGGAAGCAGAGCCCCATTTTTCCCCTGCCATATCCATAAGGCCTAGAAGAGTGCCTGGTATACAATAGGAACTCCCTTAATACCTACTATCTCTGCTTTTCCACCTTGGCCTCTCACCCAGCTTATAATAATAGCTTCTGGGCTAGTCTTCTCCCTTCCTTGCTGTCCTTGAATTAACTTCCAACATAACAGCTGGAATGATCTTGTTAAAAGGTATGTTGGACTCTGTCACTTTCTGTTTAAAAATCTCCAGTGGCTTCCTATATCTCAAAGTAAAAGCTAAAGTCCTTATAATAAACTATGGCTTTGCATGATCTTGCTCCCTCCTATTTTTCTGATCTTATATTCTAACATCTGCCCCATTGCACTCTCCACTCTAGGTGCACTGGCCTCCTTGCTACTCTTTGAACACACTAGATCCACACTTCCCCAGGAACTTTGCCCTTGCTATTTCCTTTGCCTGGACAGCTCTCTCAGATATCCATATAGCATATAACTCACTTTCTTCAAATACATACTTCAAGTCACTATTAGTGAAGTCTTCTCTGCTACCTCATGCAAAATTGTAACCCATCACTTGTCTTTTTTTACAGTGCTTTTTTTCCCCTTGACTCTTATTGCTATTTAACCTGTTTTTAATGATATATTTTGTCTGTCTCCTCTTACTAAATTGTAACCTAGAGGAGACAGAGATTTTTGTCTGTTTTATTCGCTGTTGAATTCTTGGTCCCTAAAAGTGACTGGCACATATGGATTTTCAACAAGCAAAGGAAATAATCAACAAAATGAAAAGGCAACCAACGGAATGGAAACAATATTTGCAAACAATATATCTGGTGAGGGATTGATATCTAAATATATAAGGGACTTATACAATTCAATAGCAAGTAAAGTAAAATAAAATAAAACAAAATAAATCTGATTAAAAATGGGCAAAAGAGAGGCGCCTGGGTGGCATAGTCAGTTAAGCATCACTCTTGGTGTTGGCTCAGGTCATTGATCTCGCTCAGCGGGCAGTCTGCTTGAGACTCTTTCCCTTTGTGCCCACCCTCAAATGAATAAATAAATCCTTTTTCTAAAAAAAAAAAAAAATGGGCAAAAGACCTGAATAGACATTTTTCCAAAGAAGACATACAAATGGCCAACAATTACATGAAAAGTTGCTCGACATCACCTACCATCAGGGGAATGCAAAAAAAAAAAAAAAAACGAGATATTACTTCACCTCTATCAGGATGTCTATTATCAAAAAGATATAACAAAGGCTGGCATGGATGTGGAGAAAAGGAACCCTCGTGCCTGTCGGTGGGAATGTGTGTCGGTGCAGCCACTATGGAAAACAGTATGGAGGTTCCTTAAGACATTAAAAATAGAACTACCCTATGACCCAGCAATCTCACTTCTAGGCATGTACCCAAAGGGGGGGAAAATCATTATCTGGAAGAAATATCTGTACCTCCATGTTTATTGCAGCATTATTCACAATAGCCAGTGTAGGAAAATAACCCAAGTGTTTGTCAACAGATAAATAAAGAAGATGTGGTGCATATATGATGGAATATTATTCAGCTTAACAAAAAAACAAGGAAATCCTATTATTTGCAACATCATGAGTGAAACAGGAGGGCATTATGTTAAGTGAAATAAGCCAGACAGAGAACAGAGAAAAACAAATACTGCATGACATCATTTATATGTGAAATCTAAAAAAAAAAAAAAAAAAAAAGTTTGAACTCATAGAAGTAGAGAGTAAAACGGTGCTTGCCAGGGACTAGGGGTGGAGGAAATGGGGAGATGTTGGTCAAAGGATACAAAGTTGTAGTTATAAAACCAATAAGTCCTGGCAATCCAATGTACAGCAGGGTGACTACAGTTAATAATACTATATTGCAAACTTAAAAATTGCTATAAGAGTAGATCTTAATTAAGCATTCTCACCACACACATCATAAAAGGTAACTGTGTGAGGTGATGGATGTGTTAGCGAACTTGATCGTGATAACCCTTCAGAATATATACCAAATCATCACATTGTACATTTTAAATATATACAAATTTGTCAGTTATTCCTCAATAAAGCTGGAAAAAATAAAAAAAAAATTTGCTGACTGAATAAGTAGGAATGAGGACAATGATTTATCATACAACTACTTATTTGGACATTCATCAGATGATAAAGTTTGAAGGTCTAACGGATATCAAAGTAACTTAAAGCTTTACAAATAAAATCTTCTCAAAGCAACTGATGCAATCATCTGAAGAAATAGAATTTGAGGTAAGATAGACCCCTGGATTAGTCGTGCTACTAATTCTGAAGATCCTAATTCTCAAAGCTTGCTGAAATATGTTAAGTAGAAGTTCTACTTTTCACGAAGCTGAAATGATGATTTCCTAGAGGGCAAAATCAAATGTAGACTCATGCACTGGATTCATGAGGTAGCACAGACCCCCTCACTGCAGGCGGCCACGTGTGCAGCTTCTAACTAAAGACTTCAGAGGAACCAAAGCCAGTTCTCCTTGCTGCTGCGCCTCTGATGGTTCTTAAGGCAACTGTTTTGCCAACGTTATTACAAATTTAGAAGTCATTTACTTCCAAGTTCCAAAATGAGTATTTTAAACTTCCTCACTTTGGTGTCATAAAATTTCTGACGGAACTTCTAAGAAAAACCTAAAGATTTCTGGAGGGGCAGCTAGATAAGAGATAGGTAGTTCCTGGCAAATCATGTTACTCACCATTATTAGCGTAAAGGGAATACCCAAGTAATAAAATTAATGCCCCTCGAAGACATGGATACATTTTAGCACCGGGGGATTTGGGGCTCCGAACATCTATTTTATAACTTCAGCTAAATCTTAAATTCTGTGAATCCCTAAAATGTCAAATGAGGCATATTTGATTTGCACGCGAAGTCTATCATGCTCTCAACTTCCTTGAATTTTGAATTTTCATATAAAGGAAACATTCATTTTGCTATCATCCTCCTGATCAAATTAGCTTTACGTCTTGTAGAGAACTAGCAGTTCCATCTACACACAGGGATTTGATTTGGTTTTCTTTACTACAACTGTTGCTTAATTAATATATATTTTTTTTTTACATAAAAGCTCCAAAACGAAGTATTCTAATGAGTTGGAAAAGTTTTGCTTTAGAAATGATCCTCTTGCAATGACTCCCAGTGCCATTTAGGGAGCTGCAAAGGCAGAGATTCCAAGGGTGATAGGTTTTATCCACAAATGAAATGATAACGTGAACAAACACACGTTTGATCTGTGCCCCAGAGCTGGGCATGGCTGAAGGGAAAGATGCATCCCTTGCTATCATTTGAGTCCTCCACCCAAACCCAACCATCAAAGCAGAAAATTTACATGCTCCAAAAGATAGAACTCAGATAAGCGAAAAGCTCTTCAGATATTTGTTTTAAAAAATCCTTTGAGAGCACACTGGATTTGGATCATGAAAGAAGAGCTCAATTTGTACTTTTGATTTTTCCCAGTTTCATATTTTTTAAAAATGTTCTTTCACCACCTCCATGTGCAGAAGGCGATGAGCTTGCTTTGTTTCCCAACTGACCTATTCATATCAAGTTAGTTACACCCACTTAAGTCCCCCCCCCCAATTTTGGCTAGTCCCACGGAGCCCTCCTATGGAGCTGGAAACTGATATAGAGACTTTTGCTTTTTATAGAGAACTCAATCTCTCAGTACCATGAGACACCCTTTCTTATTAAAGAACAAAATGCATGGAAGTTGTTAAAAACAAATCATTTTCCATTAGAAAAAAGTTACATGATTGGAAAAAGAGAAGAGCACATTGCTGTAATTACCGGTACATTAAGCAGGGAATGAACAGCTGCGTGAACTTGGAGTGAGTAGAATAACAGCCACTGAGCCAGCTTCCCCATATGGTCCAAGGGAGGAGGTGGGGCTTCTAGCTGCTTGGGGGTTGGCGAGGTGAGGAGGGGGCAAACTAGAATCCCATTCAAGTGAGAAACTCAGGCCAAGAAATGTCTGGCTTCCCAATCCAAACCCAGCTTCCTCTTAGCTGCAGTGGGAAAATCCCCCTGGCCTCCATAACAAAAGCCTCTAAAATCAATGTTGTTTTTTCCTAAAGAGAGCAAAATGTGAGCGTTTTCAGACTTTTGGCTACCCTGATGTTAACAGAAAAGATGACCTCAGAAAGATTGAATCACTTCCTCAGCTTCCTTGGGGTGTGGCTCTTACTTGGAATGATTGATATCACTTCATAAACACTATTTGATGTAGCATTTGCCTTCTTTCCCAATTAGAAGTAGGGTCCAGCCAACAGCGACGGGTCCTCGCCACCAGGTACTGGTCTCAATCTGTTGCAGTGAGAAACATTACCGCCTTCTAATTGGCATTCCCTTCAGAATTTGGCAAATTTGGTAAAAGCGGACCGGCACTATGGTAACCTTTCATTATCAATGCAAATCCTAACAGAAAGGCATTCCATTCTTCTTAGATGGTATGTCATAAATTAAACACAATAAATTTTATTGTGAAACCTCCTCGGAAGACATTCCTGAATAGACGGGGCAGAAAATGCTTGCATTATACCGAACAGAGCCAAAATGTGGTAGCAGCTGGAAGGGTTGGCTATAAGGAATCTAGCTATTTACAGGGGGAAATACCAAATAAGCGACATCATGCAAGGAGATGTTTTGGTGAGTACCATGTCCAAAACCATTCGCGTTTCCACTATATGAAGGTTATTATCACAGAGGATGGTGCCCAGCTGTTCTTCATTGCCACTGAAACAGAGTGAGAGGGGGAAAAAGGCATTAAAATGGAATTGGAGGAATTCAAGCTTCCTGAAAATTTGAGTTAACAGGAGAGGGATCCACTCCAGGGAGTTATATAATAGAGGCCTTTCATTTGCTGTAGCTTTTTTTTTTTTTTTTAATGAAAAGAAGCACTTTTAAGACAGTTCAGGTACAATTTTGTTCATCGGTAAAATCATGGATTTCATAATCTTACAACATTTCTCCTCCTGAAAAAAAAAATCTGAAAAATCTTTCAGAATTAGGACTATGGTAAATTAGGCTATGTCCAGAGGATAATTTATTCAGTCATGCTATGGTGTGCCATGGAATTTCATAAAATGAGAGACTATTATCCAAGGAATCCTTTCAGAAATGGGTACATTTCACACCATAGATTTAGACAGGCATATTCCAAGAAGGAGTATAATAATTTCCCCAAAAACTAACTCAAGATTGTCTTTAGAACTATCTAAATTTAAAAACAAAATTAAAATGCAGCATTCTACTCAAATTAGGCACACTATTATTTCTTAGGAAATTATTCGATTTTAGGCAAATATGTACATAAATGTGAAAACATCATTTGATGGGTACTGGAGTGTCCGTTTCTATTTGATTTGTGGACTCTCTACTTAGGAATTTATAACTATATTCAAGCAGGTAGTGAAATATTAACTTGTAAGACTTTCTTAATAAACCAATTAATAAATCAACCATGGGAAGAACACTTACTCCAGTCTTCCACACATGGAGCAAATCCATTATTGCCAGACTTCTGAGTTCCATAGAACACTCTCTTTTATGTTTTCCATTCAACTTGAATGAAACTTTCTACTAGATCTCATTCCAGATCCCCCAGGAGACAGAGCTACCTTTCAGCACTCAGTACTTTACCAAGGTCTGCACTCAAGTTTGAGCGTCTCAGTAGGCATGGGATCAGAAATTCGGGATTACTGGATTTCACTCTGATGGTGTCTCTTCTCAGAAACCATTAGAAACGAATATCACCTTCATCTGCGGCTCTTCTGACAGCTGACGTTTATCTCTGTGACCTCTGCTTTCTAGGGAAAAAATTACAATTTGTAGATGGCTTTAAACTTGAAAAGTTTTCCAAGCAGGAAGGAAAGAGTAAAACAACAAAAGAATAGTTTTACTATGTCAGTGTATCTTGAGTTAAACTCTCCGGCATTTAGGCCATATGCCATGGCCCTCTGCAGGAGTTAAGTGGAGTCAGAGATTTTTTTCCAAGTTACAGAACTCGTTACTTACTGCAGGAAATATTCAGTTACGTTAGTTCAAGGTACAAATCGCATGAACATGAGCAAGTTTCCCGGGGTCTGTGAAAATATTAATTTTCTCTCCTTTTTATCCTTTTACGGAGCATTTGCAAGGGATCCTTTAAATGATCTGTTCAGTTTCCTTCCCTATAAATGATTTGCCCTCCATAGAGTGTGGAGTCCACTTCTGAGCAACAGATAACTTATCGTGGCAGTTGACAGCACAAGCCCCGGACCCAGTCTGAATGGGCTTGAATTCCAACTCTACCACTGACCAGCTCTGTGCCCTTTGGGTAAGTTATTGACCTCTGAGCCTCTCTTCCTTCGCCTGTAAAACCGGGATTTCATAGCACCCCTTTCTCTATGATTGTTCTGAGTATTTCTGAAAGTTGCCAGAACAGTTTGCCTATAGCTCTGTGAGATGAGCAGAGGGAGAAGAAAGAACAGACCAGCACATGAACACCATGGGATCAAAATTAACTACTTTCTGCATAAGATGAAAAACACCATCCTCCTTGATATTTACCTATGGGGCACCAATATATTAATCCTCCTTTTATTTTGAAGCAAAGGTAAATCTTTTACTTGTAAATGTGAACTACTGGATAAAATGGACCATGGTCAGCAGTTTCTTGGGGAGGTAGGATACCATGCTATGAATTTCCTACATTGTCTCACTTATCACGTGCCCTTCCTGAACACAGTAGCAATAAATAGATGGAAAGGAAGACGATGGATAAAGGGTAACACTAGTCCATTTCATCCATTGGTGCAAAGTCCCAGAAAACAGGCAGCTGGAGTTAGACTTCCTTCTCCATGCCCCGCATTCACTGTCCCTTTCGCAGATTTAGAGACTGCCTTGGTCCTCCCAAACCTTTCAAAATCAATTGTAAGTACGGCTTTATCCATTCATGTCTTCATTTATAAATTTAACCACTACTAACTGAGCACCTACTATGTGTCTGGGATTCTGCCAGGCAGCCACATAGGAGCTAGGTCGGGGGGAAGAGTGTGAAGAATGACCTATGTTCACAAAGATGAATAAATAGGACACCATCGTGATCCTCAAGAAATGCATGGTCTCGTGAGACACATAAAACAAATGATCCAAGGCAAACAATGATCAGAGCAAAAATCATGTAATACATGACAAAATGAGGTGTAGAAAAGAGACCAAGAGAGAAGGAAGTGTCTAGCTCTGCTTAGGAAAGGTTGGGAGGGTTGATGTGGGGCTATAAGGAAAGTAGGAATTCACCCAGTAAAAAGGGAGAAAAGAGGGCATGACGAAGCAGCATGGACAGACGAAATGTCCCAGCAAAGACACCAAGGCCTACAAGAGCTCTGTGCACAAGGAGTGTGCCTCGTAATGTTTGTGGTTGGAATGCAGGGCATTTTGTGGCGGCATGGAGTTTCCGAACATAGTAAAGATGCAGTGTTTTCAAAAGGCCACAAGTGACAGGGTGGTGGAAGGCCACTTCCGACGTCTTGCTACCATGCTGGGTTATCTGATTTCCTGCACGAAAGAAGCAAGGCAGAGTCCAAGGAGGCTGACAGCGTTGAAACGAAGAACGTGCCACTTTCCTTAAGGACCAGCTTCCAGGAGTTTCAGAAGACAGGAACAGGGTACTCTTTCCTAGGTGGCCCGTGTCCCATCCAAACATCTTGAAAGAGACGATTCTGAGTGTCAGGAAGGAAGGATTGTAAGTCACAGTCATCTGGTTTCACCGATGTATAGGATCTACTTATTCCACCTTACCTAAGTCACAAACGTAGTGATCTTCTGTTAATGATGGCAAATACTAATTTATGTTAACCAGCCCTTAGTCTAGTTGTGAAAAATATTCCTTTTCACCTCAAATCCTGCAAAGGAGAGAAGAACCAGATATACCCGAGGCCATGTGAGGAGACCCAGAGGGTTGAATGTGGATGTGGTTTGTGATAAAAAGCTGAGGCCAAAGAGGAATTTTCACAGCTAAACTTCAGATCAGGAAGAGAAATAAACACCTGCAGCTTAGTTGCCAATAGGAGAAGACCTAATAATGGATCACCGAGATCCGTGCCAGACAGGCCACATGTGGGCACCTCACTCACCCTATAGGCTCAATGTCCAATGAAAATCACGACACTCTCCAAAGATATATTTGAAACAACAGCACTATGATATTTGACCCTTTTCACTTACATATAGCACTATAAAAATCGATCTGGATTTGCCCTACCAACATTCAATCTGATAGGACGAAACCAGTTCAGGTTTTCATGGCTCTGCAATATGGATGAGAAAAGGACAATAATCAGAGCATTTTTGTGGACTTCTCCAGTTTCTCAGAAAGCAGCATGAGTCAGCCCTCTCCAAAGAGCAGTGATGGAATCCGAGTCGGCAAACACACTGTGCGGTGGACCGCTGAGCGGCCCCGCAGCCCCTCTTGCTCCCTAAAGAGGGCCGGGCAAAAACAACAGAAAGATCGCGCTTCATCTGGAAGCGTTGTTCACCAAGCTAAACTACCAAGCAGGTGAAGCATTTTAATCCCACACTCTAGCGCCTACAAAATCTGCCCGATTCCTTCAGCGGTTGTGAAGCCCGGGAGAGGAATTCTTAGGACAAATAAATGGGGGCGGGTATAAATGAAGCGAGAACAACACCTGTCTCTGCAGCTGGCCGGCAGACCTCCCTTTAATGTGCTGTCTGCTGGGAAATTGAGGCGTCTCAGGTTACGCGGCGGCCTGAGCCTGCAGTGGAGCCTGCAGAAAGGAATTCTATGACCAGAAGATGTGAGGCTTGATCTGCGGCCAAAAACAATGGTGAAAGGTACAAAATGAAAAGCTCTGTCAGGACAAAGGCACTCGATCACGGAACAACACGCAGCTCGGCCGTTTGAAGAAATGAACCCCAAACCGAAGAAACCACTGGATTAACAACTGGTTGATCCCCTATTACCTTCTAATGCTTCTCTGGCTGGGACTACTTGTTGAAATCGAAATGAGAAGAATACAGCCGCCAGCAGCCCAGCGAGGAGCTCACAGCGTCTTCATTTAGGGCTAGTTCTGGCTGGTCTCGGAAAAGCAACTTGCAAGATTTATGCTCCGCCTTCCGTCCATGTTTTTTTTCCATTAAAGAGGAAATTTAGAGCAAAGTTACCAATGCAACTCCAACCCAGTGCTGGAGAAGTCCTTGCTGACTTGCAAAATAACCGTGGCTTCAACAGAATTGTGTGCCCAATAGTAACAGAGGTGAAGCCCATAAAAATTGTGTGCACATATTAAAAAAAACAAAACAACAACAACAACAACAACAACAAAAAACAGGAGAAAAGACCCTGGAATTAGGTTCACGTTGGATCTAATGGTTTGTTTTGTCACATAGAACGCAGTTAGGTTTCAATAATGGGAACAAATAGAATGGAAGGGCAGGGTCTTTCTAAGAAAAGCTTAGAAGAATATATATATTTGAAATATATATATTTGAAGAATATCTAACAAGAATATATGCCTTAGAAGAATATATATATATATGTATATATATTTCTCATATATATATATGGAGAGAGAGAGGTGAAGGGGAGAGAGATTTGTGGTGGACCTCGGTCACATGGCACTGAATGCCCACGGAATGGGAATCAATACCTGGGAATCCTATAATGGGAAGCAGAGCCATTCAGGCCCCAGTCAGAGCCTGGATAAAAATGCAAAGACTTTGGAAAAGTACCAGTAGGATAAAATTCACAATGAGCCCTAACTGACTGAAACCTACCTGAGGCTTTACTGAAAGGTGGCAAAGGAAGATCAAGAATGCCTCCCTCCGTGAAAGTGGGGAGCTTTAGAGGGGCCCCACCCAGTGGGTCGATGAAGCAGGAAGTGAAGTGGACACCAAGGCCAAATTTGGTCACTTTGAATTTGGCTGTATGTGGGTTCTGACTATAAAAGATGGAACTGATTGGGTCAACAGTATGTGAAATGAGAAGGACGCCTGGGCCCAAGAAGGAAGCAAGTGCCCCAGGTGTCCAGTCCCAAATATTTTGGCAGTGAATTTAGACACAGGGGGGAAAAATCATTTATTCATGGAAAACTTTCAGTGAACCGTTTTTAAACATATCTATGGCCAGTTTCCACGGTAAACAAATATAAGCAAAGTTTCATTGTTAGTTTGAAGAAATGATTCCACTTTATTAGATTTTTGCTTAATACTCTAATTAAAACATTGATGACAGGGAACTCATTCATTAAAATATGTTATCAAAACCCTAACACAAACAAGTATTTGCTTTTTCAATGACATTCTTTTTTAACAACTGAGGAAACTTAAGCCATTTTTAATACGTAAATATAGGTTTTTCTCTAGAATCACCTCCCTTTCTCCCTCTTTGTCTCTCAAACACACACACGGTCTCTCTCTCTCTCTGTCTATAGGAGAGGACACACATTTGATTCATGTCCCCATTTGCATTTATGAACAAACCTCCATCACCATAAGAAATAACTGGAGCCTGGCCCTTACTCTTCTTCACTGAATATACTGAAGAAAATACTCCATTATATCAACGCTGACTCTATCGAATGAGATGCTGATCTGCTTGGGCATTTTCACTGAGTTTGAAAATGCACCATTAGAAGTGTTCCCAACTGTGGTGAATTATGAATCTGCATTTGACATCCATCATATCATTTGCTCTATGCTCTGTCTGGTGGGAAGAGGAATGGGGTCAAATTTCAATTAACACACGGGCACATTTCAAGAATTCTAAGCACTTTCCAATACTACTTATTTTCATCAAGTCTTCTGTCAAATATCAATTTGCTCACAGAAAGGCAATAGTTTGGATAGAAAGGAAAAAAATCTAGCAATTCACAACTTCTTTAAGGCTATTGACTACATTTTGAAGTTACATACATTTTTAGTTGATATTCGGGTTTTATGGTATTCGTGCACACTGAGAATCCATTTGACACTTGATTGCAAATGTCGCCCTACTGCTGAGAAACCATGACACAAATCTAACATTGTATTGGCAATAATCAGCTTAAAGTGCTAAATGTAACTTTTCTAGGTCTGCAACCATGTAAATAAAATTAAAATTTTAAAGACAGAAGATTGGCAGGAAACATAAACTTCATTCAAGCACAAGCTCAGAATTTTTTTTACATAAGGGCACAATTCAGCTCCAATACATTCTTGAAGGTGAAGATTATAAATTAGACCATCACTTCTAGGAGCAAGTCTTGTATTTGTCATATGATGTAAGCTTCCTATCCAAAGCAAATTCAGTTTAGAGACAGATCCAAGCTTACTGTGCACTTTTCAGAATACTGCTCACAGACCATAGTCACAAAATGTTACTTACTGAGTCTCTTCCTTCTGTATGCAAGAAAGTATTAGCTAAGCCTTTCTCGGATGCAAAGATTAGAGCTCTACCTCATTTAGAACTACACTTGAAGGTAGTAGCCATCATAGTATGAGAAAGGAGCAAAAGTGATCTCAACTTTCTCGTATTTATTTTTTTTCTCTGCAAAAATGTAGTTCTCCTGAATCTGGACTTTTAAAATAATTTATTGTAATTAGACAAACCATGCTATATAAACATTTCAACTTAATTTGATAAACAAGGATTAAATACCTCAATTTACTAGGTGAAATCTGGGATGCAAAGACAAATAAGACAGTGTCCCAAGAGGGGAAAGCAGACCTACATATATAACTGTATTATGAAGGGGAATGTTTTAAACACTTAATGAATTTATATACAGAATCCTCTGAGAACACAGAAGAAGAGCAAAAATTTTCTTATGAAGCCAGGATGTCTTTAGGGGAAAGTGATATTTGATCTATTTCTTGAAAATGAATGGAATTTCAACAAAGAGGAGATGGCAGGTAGTTCTAGCCTTAGAAGAGGGTGGGACCTAGGACAACCGGCTATGGCAGAGAGCCTAGGATAATCACACTTTAAAAGAGGCTTTGCTGCCACCATCGTTCATAGGCTCCTTGGGATTTCAAAAGATGAAAATGTCAACACTGACTTGCACTTATGGTCAAAAAGAGAAGTAGGGTATAGTGGCCTGTAGTCTTGCCCCTTCCCACAACCACCACCAAGTACACAGCCAGGACTGTTGCCTACCCTCCCATCCAAGAGATGGACATGAAGGCATGTTAATAAACAAAGCAAAGTAACCTCTATCTCAACTCTCTACTGAAAGTGCTTCCGCTAATGATATATTTGACACTGCATGCTCCCTCCCCCAACCCCAAAACAATCTTTATTTCTCCTCTTGGCTATATTTGACTATATTGGACTCCTTTATTGAAACAGCTTCTCTGACCTTCCTAGAACCACCATTGCCCTCTTGTTTCAACCACTCTTAAAAGTCAATCTCATTGACTTCCATAGCTTAGCTAACCCAAATCTACATCTCAAGCGCTGATCTCTTTCCTGAGTTCCAGAGTTATATATCCCCTGCCCACTGACTATCATCTATTCTACTTAATTGGATACCAACAACAATAAAGTCATCACCAAATTCTGATTTTTATTCCTTGTAACTGTTTTCTATACCAATCCACCTCTCTGTTCATGTAACAAAGAATCTGGTAAGGTCAATGTGGCTGTTCCCAAGAATTTCTGCAACAGTTCCTGAGCACTCCCACTTCCTCTGGTCTTTTCTCTCTATTTTATCCTTCGCACTGCAGCCAGAATGAATCTTTCCAATACAAATATGATTCTAGCACACCCATGTTTAAAACAGACTTCCAATTGCTTGCTGTATGATGTCCAAGGTACTTGTGTTGGTTGATAGTACTTTCATTATCTAGTGTTTTCTCACCCGACAAGCTTCACCACAGTAAGCATTCTCCCCTTTGGATCCCGTGCAATCACTACACTGAACATCTTTAATTGTTATATTATGTGGGGCCATTTTCTCTTGCCCAGAATCAGCACACTCACCCATTTTCTCCATCTTCAACTGACTCAATTTAAATAGTGCCTACTTCTATAACCGACTTTCCTACCCAACATACCGTCATCACTACCACCACAAGCATGAGGTAAGGTGACTTACTATGCACATTTAAAATCTAACATTTCCTCTAGTATAGCATGTAGTACACTTTATTTACTTACTTATTTATGTATTTATTTTATTTTTTCTGCCCTAGAACTGATCTCTATAGATACTAAAGGAAGTTTTTGTCTTATTTATTATGTATCCTCCATACACATCATAGAATCTGGCATATCTCAACTGCCTAATTATTATTTCTAGATACAGAAATAACATCAATATGTAAAGCTCAAGTTCTGAAACAATTAATGTTCTAGTAATTTTGAGATATAATTGGAAAAATCAAGGCTGGTGAAAGAGATTGATCCAGATGATGAGAAATGTTAAGCTTGGACTACAATGATTTTTTTAAATAATTTTTATATTTTAATCTGGTTTTGTAAGCGAGAAAATGATGTGAACAGACCGTGGCTTTTGGAAAGGGTAATGGTGGCAACACATGGAAGAGGTTGGAGAGACGAGATAAGCCAATGAGGCATCTCTTTTAAAAAGCTTAAAAGAATATAATGCTTGGGGCACCAGGGTGGCTCAGTTGGTGAAGCAGTTGCCTTTGGCTCAGGTCATGATCTCAGGGTCCTGGGATCAAGCCCTGCCCCATGTCCTGTCAGGTTCCCTGCTCATCCAGGAGTCGGCTTCTCCCTCTCCCTCTGCCCCTTCCCCGCTTGTGCTCTTTCACTCTCTTTCTCTCTCTCAGATAAATAAATAAAATCTTAAAAAGCTTAAAAGAGAGACTATAAACCAATGTCACAGCAACAGGAATGAAAAGGAGGAAAAGGGTATAAGAGGCAGTGTGAGCATAGGACCAACAGCACTAGAATATCCTCTGGATGTGGAGGGTGGGGAAAAGATGAATGTAAGGCTCTAAAACAGTTGATATGGAAGACACAGGAGAACAGGATCATTGAGGGAAGAACAAGGTGAGATTTAATTAGGTCCTTTTATCCCTTCTGAATCTAAGGGATACTCAAATTAGAAATACAGATTTGAAATCCAAAAGAAGAAAAATAAGTAGAGGTTAACATGTACATGTTTTGGGTTTCATTTGGAGAGAAGTGATGGCTGAAGTTCCAGTATAAGAAAAGAAGGAGAGAAGGAGAGGGGAGAGTTACTTAGTGGGGTTCCTGTGTTTGGGAGAAGTAGAAGGAGGAGGAGAAGGCAGGGTGGTAGATACAGAAGAAGTAAGATGATGGTTAACCACAGTAAAGAGAATATCAGAGAAGAGAAGCATGCATTCATTTCAATTAATTCAGGGGGATTGAATAGGGTGAGGACAAAAATTCAATCTCTGAGTTTAAAATCAGTAGATAATCAGGGATGTTGAGAAAGCAGTTTCAACTATGTGTTGCGACTTGAAATGACATTACGGTGGGCTGAGGAGTAAGCAGGAGAAAGGGAATTGAAGCCACACTCTTCCAGTATGTGTGATGATAAAAGAAAGAAAAGAAATGCAGGTACAATCAAAGAAAGACTTTTAAAAACATTGGAAGAGGAAATCACATGTGGAGGATGAAGGGAAATATGCAGTGGAAATGGAGATCATGTCCATGAATAAAAGCAAGGGATCATTTCAGAGGCCAGATTGCAGAGGAGAAAAGAAAGGGTGGGTCTGGAACACAAGTAGAAGTAATGAGTCCTTTATGGGAGAAAGCAAGGAAGAGAGCACCATGATCCAATCTGTAGGTGAATGCAATAGGATTGGAAGTAAGAGTGGGAGGCAGAAGAAACTTCCTGAGTCTTCAGAGAGAGGTGTTAATGTCCACTAAAGCATAGACACAAAGAGCACCATATTGGGCATGACAATTAAAAGTGGCCCACTGTGGATACTGATTAAGTGGGAGGTAGATGGTGCAAGAGATGACATAGGAAAGGAAGATGGAGATAAATTATATGGAGATGTTAATGAGCATGAACTTCAGTCTCTTGTAAGTAAGAGGGAACTGTTGAGGAAGTGTGGGTAAGGGAGTGATGTGGGAAGTGATATGCTGAGGGTAGATATCTCTGGCAGTTCTGGGGAGGAGGGGTTGTACAGGTCCAGGGGAAGACACATAGCCAGTTGCAAGTGCACCCAGTAGTCTAACAAGAAGGAACATATGGCAGAGAGGCTGCGATAAAGCCAACACATGTTTGGGGGGAATTCTACAGGACCTTGTGATTGTTTAGGGATTTAGGAAAAATGAGAGATCAAGGAAAACCTCAGGTTTCTATTTTGAATGATTGGACAGACTTTGATTTCACCTACTAAAGAAGTGGAGGAGTAAAGCTGATATTAGCGGAAAAGATAGCTCAGTTTCCAGCATGTTGGATGGCAGGCTCTTGTCTGATTTTTGGATGGAGAAGTTTAATGCGCTGTAGATAAGTGTAAGATTTATCAATGTGGATAAGACTGAGGTGGTAAGTAAGCTGGAGGGCTAAGAATGTAGAGAGTACACAGAGGAAAATTAGACAGAGGACTGGTCAGAGGAGGAGGAAGGAAGGAAGGAAGGAAGGAAGGAAGGAAGGAAGGAAGGAAGGAAGGAAGGAAGGAAGGAAGGAAGGAAGGAAGGAAGGAAGGAAGGAAGGAAGGAAAGAAGGAAGGAAAATTAGGATAATGTGGGAGTCCCACAGTCCAGTAGTATAGGAAGAGCTCCAAAACAAGAACAGAATCCACAGTATCCAACGCAGCAGTTGTGCCAAGTAAGCGAAACTCCAAAAAAGTTCCACTGGACTTAGCAGATTGAAGGTCATTTTGGGTTTTAGCAAAAGCACTTTTGGAAAGAGCAACAGAAGAAGCCAGAATACAGTGGGCTGAGAATAAATAAGACAAGAAAATGACCTAGTGGGACAGTAAGATTGGACTGTCTTGAGCAGCACTCTGTGTGTTGGGAAGACCCACAAGAGGGTGAAGCCTGATAGCCTTTGAAAGAAGGCTGGGTCCAGGTGGATTGAGAAGGAGCTTTACAAGAAGAACACTGGCAACGCACAGAAGTCTGAGATAAGTTGGTTTGTTTAGAAAACACAAGAAGGGGGCGCCTGAGTGGCTCAGTTGGCTAAGTGTCTGCCCTTCAGCTCGGGTCATGATCTCAGGTCCTGGGACCCAGCCCTGAGTCTGGCTCTCTGCTCAGAGGGGAGTCTGCTTCTCCCTCCCCCTCCTCTCCTTCTGCCCCTCTCCCACTGGTGCATGCAGGCACAGGCTCTGTCTCTCTCTCTCTCCTCTCTCAAATAAATAAATAAAATCTTTAAAAAAAAAAAGAAAACACAAAAAGTTTGCTTAGAAAACAGAAGCATCTACGAGGCATTAAAAAGAATGGAACATCTGGGTAGAACAAAGGTTATGAGATAGGACGAAGGCAGGTCGGATCAAAAGAGCCTTTCAGGCCTTCCTAAAGAAAAAGAATTTTATCCTGAAGCAATAGGGAGCCATCGCAAGATTGTAATCATCCTATTTGTGATTTACATTGGCAGAATGAAGAGTAAGAAAAGGCTGGAGGCTAGGTGAGCATAGCAGGAAGGAAGATTTTATAACAGTATAGGAGGGAGATGACAGTGTAAATTAATAACAGAAACGGGATAGGGTAAGAATTATCAAGAGCTGGTGATTAAGCGGATGTGGGGAATAAGGCATGGAAGAACTAGAACTCAGAAAAGACCATTGTTTCTGGTTTAGTTGATTAAGGTAGAAGGCAATGTCACCAGTTATGGAAGTGAACAGAAAAAGAGATCTGTTTGGAGGGGAGAAAGGATCATGACTGCAGTTTGAAACATTTTGTATTTGAGGTTTCTTTTAACGTCTCTAAGGGATAAAAGCCAGTCAAGTTCCTGGACGGAGCACACAGTGTATTGGACAAGTCACAGATTGTAGACTATGAGATCAGAGAGAGCTGGGGGTCATCGTGAGTCTGGGCTGAAATTCACTTGCATTGAAGAGATTCCCAGAGAAAAGGGATGGTGGTGCTTAGTTACCTTCACACACTTAGAGGTGGTTCAGATGCTACATCTTTAGGGCAGAACTGGTTCTGGTAATTAAGCCTCCAATGGGGGGTGTAGGGCAGGAGTGAATGAAATCAAACTATATGGGTTGGAGTAATCCAGAGACTGGAAATCAAATAGGATCTAATGGATCCGTAACATCACTTTTTCTATGCTCCCTATTGCTGCTCAAATAAGAGTGTGGGAATGGCATTGGCAGACCTAAACCCAGTGCCTTCAAGAACTCTCTAGAAATAGAGGATTCAGAGGGGCCTTGGGAAGGTAGCCTGTAGAAACAAAGCCTTCTGCTGCCAAAGCAGCAGAAGATGAAAATCTATCTGCCATGATGTGACCCAAAAAGAGCAGGTCGCTCTGTCCCTTGGAATTTCACATGGCCTCCTTATGCTTTTGTGACCCTGATGCTCGTATTAACCTGACTGCAACTGCACGCTTATTTTGGGGAAGGATGACTAGCATAATGAATTGGCTCTTATGCCATATCTCTCTTTCCCCTTGGCCTTGATCCCTGTAGATTGAATTGCTTCCAGGTCAGGGTGAACCCTACAGTGAATCTTCAGTCAGAGGGGATGATTTACATGGAGCACAGGTATTGTGCAGGAAAGCAATCTCTTCCCCATTTTAAATACAAAGTGTCATCTGCTACAGAATAACTCAAAGCAATTTCTCATGTTTGTTTGTTTGTTTTTTTTCTAGGCACCCCCCAAGTAGAATTTCCAGTGGGAATTTCAGAGGCTCTAAATTACAGCCAAAGGATAATTTTTCACTTAGAAGGATGGAAATCCCTGAAAGCTTTCAGGTTATGAAGGACTAAAGAACAAGCAAGGATCATGTGGCCCAAGTAAAAATTTCCCAGGGAAATGTTTCAGGTCACTAAACAGAATGGAATTTGTTTCAGGTTTAAGCTATTTGCCTCGTGCTTTTATAATCTTCATAGTAAAAAAAGACATAGGAAAAGAAATCTCAACAAAGATACAGTCAGAATTTGCGAGCAAGCTGACGAAGGCAAGTTTATCTGCGCTTTTACCTGCTTTAATATAAAATTTAACTTATATATCCAAAGAACATCATTATATTTTCCATTAAGCATAGCAATATGAAATTTTACCAACTTAAAGCTCAATAACTGTAATTCTGGCAAGGGCTAAAATTTATCATTGCCAAATACTTTCCACTCTAACCTCATTTCTTCTTGGTTGAAATTTGTACAAAAGCTTTCCCTCTAAGGGGCAGGGGTTTCTCTGCTCAGAGGTGAGGTGACTTTCTAAAAAGAAAATTTGAAGTCTTCCGAGCCACTTAAAGTCATAAGCACAAAAAGCAATCACCCCTATTGAACCTTTAAAATGTCAAAATTCTTGAACTTTAAACACAAAGACCCATGGAATGAGAATCAGTTGATTTTTCAGGTAAAATTTTAAAAGTTTTAAGAATGGTTCAAAATTATATTAGAAGATTAGGTTTAGTCGTGGCAACTGAGAAGTTTTAAACCGTTTATAGAGATTGACATATACATATATTTAGAGAAAACATTGTGTGAAACAGGTATTTTAGTAGATCAAAATTTTGATGAAGTGAAGAATAAAAATACTAAATCAGAGTAGCATCTTTTATTAAATTATTTTATGCACATGCAGGGTTTTACAAGTCAAAATGTTTTACAAACCGTATCCTGAAATCAGAAGTCCCCTATTTCACTTCCATTCCTCATCCCATGCCCCACCCCCCCAAGTGACTACTGACAAGTGACTTTGAGCAGTTTATTTGGATACCCACCTCCACAGTTCTAAATATGCTTTTCCTGCTACCTTCCGATTTATAATTTGTAGGCATCATCTGTTAACTTTCTACTAGAAAACAAGAAGCATCCTTACATTCCCTCATGTCCGGCATCTCTTTCTGTGCATCCTTCAGTGCAGTTTATCATACTTTCATTATGATCATTTTAAGCATGATTTACTTACTTTGTTTTCCTCAGCTAATAAATACATCTTTTTTTATTTGCTTTCATGATTTTCTGTCATTATCGTTAATGCTTTCAAACTCTCCAAGTGAATTAAAAAGACTCTTGAATGCTCTTTGTCACGTGGTCAAGCACTTCAGGGAGCTAGCAATTCAACTGTTTTTGTGTGTGTATGTGTTTTTTTTTTTCTTGCAACTTCTTCCTTGAGTCCTCTGTCTCTGTCCAATCTGGAAGTTGTGCTCTATGCCTGCTACTAAATTGCTGCCCTGAAAAGAAAAAAAGTCAGCTAGGTTTTAAGGTATGAATTATGCAAAGACTGATGTACTAAATTTTACTTTTTTGCACTAATTATGGGATAATATGAAAACTGACTATGAGCAGCTTCTATGCATACTGAGGTTCGTTGGTTTTTCAGGGGAAAAGTTCTGTGTAGACTGATCGAATTCTTGGTTTTCCTGCAAAATAAAAAATAGTTAACATCCCAAATTCTAAAGATATAAATTAGATAGCCAGATTTGCTTATTTGTTTGATATCATTTATATTTTTAATTACCTTGATACGCTCATGTAAAGAAGGAATGCAACATACTTTATAATGGCAGATCAGTTTCAAGAATATAACATAATTGGCAGATTCTTATGACATATTTTGTAATTTAACATGATTATCAGTGAAGTAGGGGATAATCTTCATACTGTATTTGGGGAAAGTTATCACTGAATACATCGTAAGTTTGATAAAACATTTTTATTTTTATCATATATATGTTATATACATATACATGTGAGGTTCACACAATAGGCTATTTATAGATCTGGAATCCTTTTCTTCCACTGAAAGATAATTTAAACTTAATTAAAACTTTATAGGGTAGATTGTTAGAACTAGCTTATTGGTGAAAAATTAAATGTTGAAAATATATTATCATTTCCTTCATTTTAAATAAAAGATATAACTGAATGTCCGGAGAAAGCTGAAATTACTCTCAAATCCTTCCGTCACACATTTTGGGAGATCAGTTTTACTCTTACAAATGTTATTGAAACAAAAGATAGAAATGTTTTAGATATATGTTATACCCTGAGGTACCATTGTGACCAATCCAGCCTAGAATGGATAAACTAACAAGCAAGAAGTAAGCACATCTGTGACATTAAAAACATTAAATATTGATAAAAAACTTGATGTGTTAAGTATGTATGTATCTGTGTAAAATAAGGAATCACTCTGTCACTAATAACACCTGTTAAGTTACATATGTGGAACAACTAAAATTTTCAAGTGTGATAAACATTCAATTTAATCTATACCCTGCCTTTAAATGATAAACATGTACAGATTTTGTAATTCTTTTTTTCTTGTGTTAGTTTTTCACATTGTGTTTATTAAAATACAATTTAATTTCTGTTCAATCTAATAATAACTTGGGACCTATTTCATTTTTTCTAGTAATTCATTTTTAACTGTATTGTACAAAGGAATGTTGCATGTGAAACGCAGCTGCAATAATTATGAAGGGAAGACGGGTATGCATAACTATATTTGGAGGACAGAGAGATGATAGAAGAGGAGTCACATGGGATTGGGTGAATTTTTGGAGACCTTCCATGTCTGAAAATATCTCTATTCTGCCCTCATGCCTTCTTAATAGTTCGTCTAGGTATAGAACTCAAGGAGAAAACAATTCTCCTGCAGGATTTTGAAATGATTGTTTTATTTATTTATTTACTTATGTATTTTTAAGTTTATTTATTTTTTATTTCCAGTGCTGCTCTTAAGAAACCTAAAGGCAGGGGTGCCTGGGTGGCTCGGCCCGTTGAGGTAGCGCTCTTGATTTCGGCTCAGGTCGTGATCTCAGGGTCCTGAGACAGAGCCCGGTGTATGGCTCTATGCTCAGCAGGGAGTCTGCTTAGGACTCTCTCTCCCTCTACTCCTTCACCCTGCGTTCTCTGTCTCCAAAACAAATAAATAAATCTTAAAAAAAGAGAGAAGAAATCTAAAGGTAGTCTAATTCTGAGCTTATATATACCTCTAGTTTTCTTTCTTTCCTTTTTCCTTCTGTCCTTGTGCCTTCCCTCCCTTGGCCCTCCCTCCCTTCCTGCAACAATAAGGCAGATATTATTATCTCTGTTCTACAAATGAGGAACTCCATTTTAAGGACATTATTAAACACAGTCACTGAACAAATGAAAAAGGGTATCAACCAGTCCAATGCTAATAAGATTAGAGAAAATGGAAAGCCAGCAGGTTCAAGTTATATGCCTCAGTTTATACCATATGCTTCAATTTCCTCTTTTGTAATAGGCTAGCAGGCTTCTTACGAGAAATAAATAGTATGATGAATGTGAGCATGTCTACTATACTGCCTACCATTTAGTACGCACCCAGTAAATACCAGCATATCATCTTGGCCCATCCTGAAATTCACTAGCCATTCAGGAGTGTAGACAGGACAGGAATGAATATCTCTAGTGCAGTTCAACATTTTCTGCTGCCTCTGATAAATGACACTGATAAGGCTCAAGAAACTATTTTTAGTGGAACTGGCCACCTGTGCAATGTGAAACTTGTCACTTATCAAACAGCAAAATGGAAAATTGTTAGAAGGTGACAGGATATTTCATAAAACCAAATGTTCCAATTTTCAATACATTTCACAAAGTGTTTTCTTGTGTGTCTTCATTTCCTTTTATGAGGGTCTGATTTTTTTCTTTCTTTCTTTCTTTCTTTCTTTCTTTCTTTCTTTCTTTCTTCTTTCTTTCTTCCTTCCTTCCTTCCTTCCTTCCTTCCTTCCTTCCTTCCTTCCTTCCTTTCTTTCTTTCTTTCTTTTTCTTTCTTTCTTTCTTTCTTTCTTTCTTTCTTTTTTTTTTCTGTGTCCTCTGTCAGTCTTGCCCTGGCTAGAATGCAGAGGCTCTCAGCTTCCTCTCCTGACCTTCTAGTGACAGCGTCATCATTGTTTCTAAGACTGTGATTAGGACTCGTGATGGTTGCATGACAAAACTTCCCAGGGGAAAGACGGTTACTTGTTACAGAGCATTTGTTTTACTTCAGCGAACACAACCAAGAATGACTTCAGAACAAAGCTGACCATTACCTGGAAGTGGGTTTTTTTTGTTTGCTTGGTTGGTTTGGTTTGGTTTGGTTTGGGTTTTTTTACAGGAAAAAAAAAAGGAAGCTTTCTTTCCCTTAAATAATCATTAAGTTAATAATTTAAACCCAGTTTGTGAAAACAGTTCTGTATACAGATAAATCAAAGGCATTTCCTGGAGATGCATAGATCGTAAAATCATACAATTTAAAGACTGGGAATGACTTTAAGAAATGTCTAGTTTAGGGGCACTTGGGTGGCTCAGCTGGTTAAGTGTCCAACTCTTGATTTCTGCCCAGAGTCATGATCTCAGGGTCCTGGGATCAAACCCTGGGTCTGGCTCCACGCTCAGCATGGAGTCTGCTTGAGATTCTCTCTCTCCCTCTCCCTATGCCTCTCCTGCCACTTGCACTCTCTCTCCCTCTCTCTAATAAATAAACAAAACCTAAAAAAAAAAGAAAAATATCTAGTTCAAGGCTGAAAACTCAAAGCCAAAGAAGTAACACAAGTGAAGCCGACTATGTGAAAATAGTCCTGGGGCTGGGGGGGAATGCATGCTAACGGCATACATGATATCCAATGTAGCCTTATTCCTTCCTTGATGACAGAAATCTTACTTCGTTCAGAATGGCTGTTTGCCTGGTTAAGATACTCATTTTTTTGTAGAACCCCCTGAAGCTCATAGTCATAGCTGTGATGTATAAGCAGAGGTCTACAGGGTGGAACCACTCGGAAAACTGTGGTCTTCCAGATGGGAAGGACAGCACCAGCAGGCACATGACTTGTATTATTTGCCTGTTATTCTGTCTAGAACATGGTTGTGATGCTTGAAAATAGAGCAGCCATCCTGAGGCCATGACAACAAAAGCCATACACTAAAGATGGCGACTCAGTCAACACATATATTTTGAGTATTTATTGTGTGGCAAGCACTGAAGAGAAGCAGGGCTTTACTCTAGCAGAGACGTTAAATTCTAAGGGGGAGTGAGAAAGACACAGGGAAGGAGAACAATGTGAAAATAAGGTGAGAGGGTAGAAATTGATGTAAGCCTGATGTTCATTTAGATAGGGCAGTTGGCAGAAGTCTCTCTGATGGGATGACATTTGAAACATAGACTGTTATAAGATGTAACTGGAAGAGCCAGAGGGCTGTATTGCTGCCAATCTTAAGGAGGAAAAAAAAAAAGTTCCCAGCTCTTCGTGTTTGAGAACCCCTGAACAAAATACCCTCTTTCTTGTTGAGTCATATTGTACACTAATATATTAAAGGTTCTAAGTAATCCTGAGGTAAATAAACATATGTAACTTTGCTTAATCCATAATTCCCCAGATTCATTTGACTAGGAACCTTCTGTTGGAGCTAGGCCTATCAACCACCTCTGGAAAAGTTCCAAGTCCTAGTCTTGGGAAAGGCTTGTTATAATTGCCCCAGGACGGAAACAATTAACTATTGCTGCAGGCTCTGGAGAATTAACTGAAACTGACCCATTTGTTTTCTTAAGTTCTCATAAATAAACATTTTTATTCAAATACAATGAGACTCCCAGGTCATGCAGTTCTGTTATTTAGCAAGCAAACGTAAGCAAACAAAGAAGAAAAAATATATAAGTAAAAACTAACAATATTGCAATAAAACTAAGAACTGTAGGGGGTTTACCATTGTAAAAAAAAAAAATAGAGGAAGCTAACTTTACAGCAAGAATAATGCTCTTCCCTATTTGTTACCAAATACCTTTTTCCTTTTCTTACACTGCATTTTGCTATGGTCCCATGCTCAGTTCCGATGAATTTACCCTGTGTTTGCCTTGCGCTCCGTTACTGTGCTGTGTGTTCCGTAAAGTAGACTGAATTGGCTTCAGCTTTCAGTCCTATATGTCTAGTGTAGGATGTGGCTCATGTTAGGTCCTGGGTTAATGAATAAATTTATTCAGAATGAATATCATGTTGTGATCAGTAGCTTCACATTTGAACTCATTATTTAGAGCTGGTCCAGGGAATACACTCATTGCACGCTTTGCATCTATCTCCTTACCTTACTTGTCAATATTGAGTTTCCTTTTCCTGACATCGAAGCAACTTCTGAATTTCCACACAATCTGAGTATACCACATCCATTCAATGAAAGAAAAATTTTAACACGTCAGTTGTTATCTGAGCAGTACAACAAGGTGGAGAAGAAAAGTCCCGTTTTTAGGAAGCCTTCCCCAGCTAATCCATCCAGTGTTCATCTCTGATCATATTTTAGAACTCAGGGAAGATTTTCAAAGTCACAATAACTGGATTTTTCTCCAAATCAATTAATTCACCTTGTTTTTAAATCAGTCATAGGCTTTTTTTTTCTCAACTTCCCAAATAATTCTAATATGTCACAAGTGTTGGGAACCATTTTATGTTGATCAAAGTGATTGAAAGCTTTAGGGACCTTCTGAAGCAAGCAATGAAATGAAGAGGGTATCCTTGTGGGCAGAACATTCAAACTGATGTGCAAATACATACACCGGGCAGGAGGATGTGTTAACCTGGCCTCGATGTGTTCACATCAAACGATAGCATTATCTTTACTCAAGAGAGTTTGCAGGACTAATCAGCTGATACAGACTCCAGAAATATCTTCATCTTTTTTGGAAAAAAAATTGTCCCAAGAGCCTCATGAATCTAAAATAGCAATGGTGCCTCTTACTTATTATGTTAAAGACACGATTTGAAGGAAGTGGGCATGATAGCTTATCACAATGCTGCTCCAAATGTCATCAAAAACTCTATATCCTACAGACAAGAAAAAAGGAGAATCCTTTCAAAGTATGAAAGCTTTTGTTTCTTTTGTCATGACTTGTGCCCACAGACACACATATATAGATACTCCTTCCAACGGTGGTATATCTGGGAGCTGAAGATGCCTCAGCAGAACTGTAGGTGGCCATTAATTAACATTTGGAGCAGAGATCCAGAGATAGTGGATTAGATATATCTTCCCTCCATTTTTTAATGACACATATGATTTCATTAAGATTAGTCACTTTGTATATTTGTTTTCATATTCTAATTCCTTTTTTTTTTCTTTTATTCCCTCTGGGAACTAGGATATCACTAATGGGTAACTGGTGATGCCCAGAAAGGAAGCTCAAGAAGTACGATGCGTTTGAGGCAAAGGATGAAGAAAGTAACCTTAATGTGGTTTGGAAGAATAATAGAGCTGATTATCCCGGAGAACCTTCAGGAAGCTGGGGGAATCAGTCACTCTTACCCTTTACAGAAATAATGTAAATATTAAAAACTTGTTCTATTTCTCTTATATATCTAATTATTAAGTTTATATAATTTCTCCTTACATATTACTTAATTTGACATATAAAACCCTCTTTTACCAAACAGTCTCTACGTGAGAAAGAATAATGAATATCTTCCCTGTGCCTTATTTCAGTTTGGAAGTGGAGTGTTGGCTTTTGCTGACTCTAAATACACAAGATCCTATCCAGAGCTTAGCTGCACAATAAGTAACTCAGCTAAACAATCTTCTGCCAGTCATCCATTCCCGCCTACCCAATATCACTGTCACTTTTTGCCCCTTGCTTAATCACAATTCAGTGATGTAAGCAAAAGAGGTTTCTTCTTATCTTCTAATGTTTCATGCAAAATATCCCCTAAAGGCACTCTCTTTGATTTCTACATATATCAGTCAACCTCTAAATGCCTATTGAACACATAAGAACTTCATTAGCCTTAAATAATTATATTTCATATATGATATACTCAAGTAGACTGTAAACACTACAAAGGTGGCAAGCATATATTAAATAATGACCACCCATCACTGATAGATCATGGCAGAATGCTATAGCCACACTGTAGGAAATCAATAGCTACATCTTAATAATTTGCCTGCTATCAAGCCATGTTTAATCATTTTTTTCTATTTTATTTGGAAACAATTAAAAGAATCTCACGCTTGAATGGATAAAGAAGATGTGGTATATATACACAATGGAATATTATGCAGCCATCAAAAGGAATGAGATCTTGCCACTTGCAACGACGTGGATGGAACTGGAGGGTGTTATGCTGAGTGAAATAAGTCAATCAGAGAAAGACATGTATCATATGACCTCACTGATATGAGGAATTCTTAATCTCAGGAAACAAACTGAGGGTTGCTGGAGTGGTGGGGGTGGGAGGGATGGGGTGGCTGGGTGATAGACATTGGGGAGGGTATGTGCTGTGGCGAGTGCTGTGAATTGTGCAAGACTTTTGAATCACAGATCTGTACTTCTGAAACAAATAATGCAACATATGTTAAGAAAAAAATAAAAGAAGAAGATAGCAGGAGGGGAAGAATGAAGGAGAGTAAGTCGGAGGGGGAGACAAACCATGAGAGACGATGGACTCTGAAAAACAAACTGAGGGTTCTAGAGGGGAGGGGGGTGGGGGGATGGGTTAGCCTGGTGATGGGTATTAAAGAGGGCACATTCTGCATGGAGCACTGGGTGTTATGCACAAACAATGAATCATGGAACACTGCATCAAGAACTAATGATGTAATGTATGGTGATTAACATAACAATAAAAAAATTTTAAAAAAAGAATCTCACACTTACAGAAAAGTTGTAGGTACTGTAGAAATAACTCTTCTTTTCTTAATTTTTACTTTTTGAAAGTAAGTTGCCACCAAGATATCCAACCCAATCATCCCTAAATATTTACTGTCATATTTTACAAGTAAGAACATTCTTCCTCATAGCCACAATACTACCTCCCAAAACCAGGATATTAGAACAGATATATCATTACCATATAAGTTTTCAGACTCCCCTTCAGGTTTTCCAATTAAACTAATAAAGACAAACAAAAAAACATAAAAAAATAAACAACAACAACACCACCTAGCTCAGAATCACACATTGCAATTAATTGACATATCTCTCCAATCTCCATCAGTTTGGAATTATTTCTCAGTCTTCTTTGACTTTCATAACCTTGACATTTTTGATGTTTTCTCATGATTAGATTCATGATAACCATTCTGTCAGTAATACTACAGAAATGATGGTGGCTTCTTCACATTAGATCATATTAGTAATTTAGATTTGTCCCATTACTGTTAATATTGGCTTTGATCACACGAGTAAAGTAGTACCTTCCAGGTTTCTCTTTGGTGTGAGAACCTGTTCAAATGGACATAAAATTGCATTGAAAAAAAAATTGGACAATTACAATTTCTCTAAGCAAAGATGTGTATGTTCACATAAAGTACTTTAATTTAGGTAGTACCTTAACTAAAAATAATACCAATGACATTTTGCATATATTAGAATAGCAATGAAGGACACTGTTTAGTGTATACCCATTCACCATTGCTACCTGAGATTTCTTCGTGGAATAATGGAGAGGCCTTGCTACCAGTGGTGGTGATGATGATAGAAGTAGGGAGAAAGGGGGCAGGAGGAATTGGAGTAGGCATGGAGTAAAAGTCCTCTACGTCCACTCTGATATGCCTTTCAAAATGCTGATTGCTTATGTTTGAAATATAGCAGGTCTATGTGCCCCTGAGTTGGGTCCTCTGGGCCCCCAAGGAAGCTGCTTTCTCTCATCCAATGTCAGCATTACAATTCTGTCTGCTGTAGCAAGAAGAAGGAAGAAAAGAAGATATTTCAGAATTTAAGTCATGTGTGTATATTATTATGTTTAAAATTAATGTTGATTAATCTACCAAATTATATTAAATAATAAATATATGCTATATGAAATATATATTAAAGTATATATTAATATATATCAAATTATATTGATTCATATTAAATAATGATCACATTTCACAATAGAAGGAAACAGACTAATAAAATTATATTCCTTCTTGTAATTGACACTATAATAAATCTAAATAGATTAAAGATTTACATATGAAAATGAAACCACCAGTTTACAAGACCAGTATATATGAATATAAGAATGGGGAAGTTCCCATTAAGTAAGAATGGGGAAGCTCCCATTAAGTATGACAGGCACAAGGAAAAGATCAATAAATCTGGCTACATAAAAATTAAAATTTCTCTGTGATGAAATGCATTATAAGTAGTCAAAGGACAATATAGGAAAATGTTTGCCATGTGTTTGAAAAACAAAGGTCTAGCAACTTTACTATGGAGATACATTTTCAGAAATCAATTTGTAAAAAAGAAAACAACCTCAAATTAGAAAGAAAAATTGCCTAAATATAGATATAAAATCTACACAGGAAAACACAAGTAGTTCATAAACACAAGGCAAAATTTCAAACTCATAATTAAACATAAAATTTAAAGAATAAAATACTAACCCAGCCATCATATTATCAGTGATGAATAAAAAGAATATCCTAGAGTGGGTAAAGGTGTATATTTTCCAATTTTCACTAAACATGTGTTACATATAAACTATTGCTTTAAACATATTTTAAAATTATAGAACATATAATTGGTTATGAAATGTATGGGTTTTTATAGGAAATAGAAATAAGAAATTAACACCTTTGACATTAAAAAGTGGTGTTTTTTGGCATCTATGTAACCTATCCGCCCATATCAAGACAAATAGCTGGTTGAACACAATAGCAAGAACTGTCTGTACATTTTCCAGTGAATATCAGTTGTGTATAGAGCTACAGGATAATGGCTATGAAGTGATTAGCAATCATGCCTAGGAAATGATGCTGCTTAACATGTACTCAGGGAGTATCATAGTGGTACAAAATTGAATTAAATTCCCCTATTTCTTTATATTTATTTCAGTGCCAGAGTCTTCTTTTTTTTAATTTTATTTAATTATGTTATGTTAATCACCATACATTACATCATTAGTTTTTGATGTAGTGTTCCATGATTCGTTGTTTGCGTATAACACCCAGCGCTCAATACGTGTCCTCTTTAATACCTATCACCAGGCTAACCCATCCACCCACCCCTCTCCCCTCTAGAATCTTCTGATGACCATGGCTTTTCAATGCATTTTAAGATCCCCTTCAAAATTCATCTTGTTCAGAAGATGTTTGCCTATAATCAGGTATTTACTTTTCCAGATCAACCTTAGCATCATTTAATCATATTCTTGAAAAAAAGAAGACTTTTATAGGAATTGAATTAAATTTATATATTAATTCAAAGAAAATTGACATCCTCAGAAAACAACTGTCCATATCTCAGTTCTTATTTTTGCACTTCCAAAAATTTTTGTACATTTTATTCATAAAGATATCACATATTTCTTGCTATTCTTAGACACCTTCGTTTTGTTTCTATTATATTTTAACTGACTATTGTGAATTAAATAGCTCTGAGCTAACACCCTTCCTTCCACCCAACTGGTTATCTTGGAGTATAGATATACAATCAAACATTCAAATATTGACAATTTTGCCTTCTTCTTCTCATTATTACACCTCTTTTTTTGGTTGTTTTCTTCTAATGGATAAGCAGGCTCTCAAAGGATAATGCTAGATAGTGATGGTAATAGTGGCGTTCATGTCTTGTTCTTTATTTTAATGACAATTCACCCACTGTGATGCAAGTCACTGGTCTAGTTTTATTATTCCTATCCTACGAAGAAAATATACATGACCATTTCAAAACTTTTTTCAACAAGAATAATATGAAATTTTATCGGATGTCTTTAGTAACTATTGAGTGAGTTGCGTGTCTTTCTTTAACCTATTAATATGATGAGCTATATAAGTAGATAAGCAGATTTCCTCATAATAAAACCCTTCTGCATTCTTGAATGAATTTTACCTAATCAAGTTTTATGTTTTTTAATGTAATACTGTATTATAGCTGCTATGTATGTTGATCATAGAATATATGTTCTTTGCACTGTCTCGTTTCTTTAGCACTATTTCAATGCCCGGGACACTGCACAAAATTCTTACATGGTTGTTTAGTGATACTGGTAATGAAACTATTGAGACACAGGAAATTTACCCTGGTGAAACCCTAAATTAGCAGTAACATCGTGTTCTATCAGCAAGTTCCGATAAGTCTTGGTTCGTTCTTTTACTCTTCGTCCATATATTTCAGATGGAGTCTCCATGATTCAAATTAATGACCTATTTAGGATAATGAGAGAACTCCTGGATCGAGATGTACTATTCAGTTTATACTGATATGTTCCTTCCAAATTATCCTGGTAGATGCCAGCAATAAATTTAAAGGAGAACACATTAGTGCCAGTACTCAATATTGGCATAGGAAAACATTTTTATAAACTACTCTGAACGATGAAGAAAAGAAAATTGGCTAACAACCAAGGCATTGTGTTCCAGAGCCAGGAATGTGATTCTGTAATATTTCCATTGTGGTTTTCACTTCTGAGTAATTTGTATAATTTGGAAAGCAGGCCATAAAACTCTGTGTGGGGATAGGTTATCCAAGGTAACGTCTTTGTCAAAGGAGAAACAATATTAGTAATCATAGACTCATAAGAGATGATGTATTACCAGTCATTAAAGCTAATAAGGAAAACAGAAGATTGTTTCACATTTATATACATGTGAATTACATATATGTGTATATGTATATATATGTGTATATTGTATATATATGTGTATAATAATATGATATATGATTCAGTGGGTACAAAGACACGTTATATACTTATGCTTAAAAATGCCCAACTATTAATGTGGTATAGGTGAAGAATAAAGAACAACTCAGCCTCATTTAAAAGCTTGTTTTAATAAAGTGTTAACTATTTATATTCTGATAGTGCTGTGGAAAAGCCTTACCTGCGAAAGAGAGAATGAGCAGAGTTTGAATGAAAGATGAGGTCTGAAATAAAGAAATTCACAAATGTATCAATCCAGGACTGTCATTTGTCACCCTAGCTTCTCAGGACCCAACAAACAGTCTGTTATTGGATGCTAGGTGTTCTTATTTAACTACAAGCATGTGCCTTAGCAACCTTAGCTGAAGGTTGAGGTGAGGTTAAAATGTGGGCTGAAAACTGTAAACAAGTTGGGTGAAAATAAACGAGGGCTTCTGTCAAAGCTGTTTTCAACAAAATTGTAAAACAGGGCAGGTTTGTGTGTGGTCAGGGTTTCTCTCCTCCTTCTGTGCCCTCCCACCCATTCACTGACATCACCACCTGCACTTCGGGTATTTAAATGCACCCCCTGAAGCTCTTATTGCCTTATCAAAATCTTCTTTCACATTCTTCATTTGGAAAGTGAATGGGATTCCATGTTAATGAAGTTACATACTACACAAGCAAATCTAGACCAAGCAACAGTTTAAGGTGGTATTAATCATGTTCACGCTCTGCAGCAACCCTAGTGCTACCTCTGCAAAGTAAATACATCATTTTCTTACAAAACAACAATAAAAAAAGATGCTCTTGCATTTTAATAGAATTTAAAACTATAAATTAGAAAGTTGTAACTCAAGGGGCTCCTGGGTGTCTCAGTCGGTTAAGTGACCAACTCTTGGTTCATTTGGCTCAGGTTTGAGATGGAGTCCTGCATCAGGCTCCATGCTGGGCATGGAGACTGCTTAAAATGCTCTCTCTCCCTCTCTGCCTTCCCCTCTGCCCAATCTCTCTCCCTCTGTCTCTCGCTCACTTAAAAAAAAAAAAAAAAGTTGTAACTGAAGTGGAGGAAATAGAGGGTTAACCCAGCATGTAGACTTGGCTCTCAATAGGGAGGGGTGGAGAGTGTTTGGGGAAAGGAATCAGGAATCAGATTCTCCTAGGATCCTTCAAATCCCATCACATGTCGATGACTTTGTTAACCCATTTTCAAATAGTTGGATCTATAGGTTTGTTTATTTTCTTTTGTTTTCACAAGTGCGATAAAGATACAGGTCTCTCAAGAACAGAACAACAAGCATGACTCAAGCTACACCTTCAAAATTGATAGGAATTTTCTCCATCTTGTGGGTAGAAGCACTGAAGCAAGTGGCTAATACTTCAACTATCCTGGAAACAAATGACCATTCAGGACTATAGTGAGAAGTGCAATACATTTTTGTTGCTTTATTTCACAGAAAAGAGGAGCAAATATTTCATATCAGTTCCTTTTTTCATATTTTCATGAAGGAACAATTACATTTTTCTACCATCTTGACAATTTTACCACTCTTGGGAAAATTGAAAGACAACAAAAGGTGATGCCTTGAAATTATGTAATCAAGAGGTTCCAGCTCAAAAAGGAACAATACTCAACATTTTTCCCTCCTATAAAAGTGGAAGCAAATTTTCCTATGACTAGAGAGCATCAGAAACTATTAAATACAAAACGTGGAATGGAGAAGTGAGCTGCTGTAAAAAAATAGTGAACTCAAAGTGGTATGGAGGGAAGGGCATGCTAAGAGGTGTAGGCCACTTAAGTAGGGAACATAAGAATAGTTTGGAAAGGCTCCTTAAAGATTTTATTTATTTATTTGACAGAGAGAGACACAGTGAGAGAGGGAACACAAGCAGGGGGAGTGGGAGAGGGAGAGGCAGGCTTCCCGCGGAGCAGGGAGCCCGATGTGGGGCTCGATCCCAGGACCCTGGGATCATGACCTGAGCCGAAGGCAGATGCTTAACAACTGAGCCACACAGGTGCCCCTGGAAAGGCTCTTTAAAGCCAACTTTAGGAAAAGTTGGCCAGCCATCCAGCTGAATGATTAGAGGAAAGAATCAAGATGACACTGAAAATGAAAATATTATAAAGCTTAGAAAATCAAATTAAGAATTCCAACTATTTCCAAATATACTTATTACCCAAATAATATATTATACATATACTGACATTTGGGGTCATACCACAAATAAATTTGATGTTTCATTTCAAATCACAGCATATGCATCTCCGTTCTCAGTTTATCTTCCAATTCCACTTTCTATTTTCATCTTTCTTCAATCATCCTATTTGTCTGCCTTGTCATTCCAAGTGAATGTATGCTGCAATCATCTCTGATTGGCTCAAGGATAATGAGAAGGGAGGAAGTCAATCCAGTTTAGGATCTCTGACTAATATGTCATTTTTATATCATTCTTCATTCGAGAGCTTTTAGGAAGAAGCGCAATCCTCAGCATAATGCCAAATGGTTGATCTCTGTCCGTGGAATTCTTCAGGAATGAAATTTGGAAATTCAAGAATACAGCCACACTACTAGTGTTCTCCTGAGACCATAAAGAAAAAGCAATTTCATTTTGGGGTAAGAGAAACCAAAAATAAATTTCCTACATTCCTATTACTAAGTGTTAATTATTACATTTGGGGGGATATGATTGTTCTCACAATAGTGAACTTGCAAGAGGAGAATGTGAGAAGAAACAGGAGCTGTTCTAAATAAGTAGGCAGAGGATGTTTATGTAGGATATTCTAGCCAAAGACAAATAGAAGTTTTTCAAAATGTTAAATATGTGCTCAAAACCATAAGAAGGCTGAGAAAGTATTTTCAAATGGAGATTGTGGGGGAGAAGAGTGCTGGACAGAATGGGAGAAAAGAGTTCTTTTTTTATTTTTCATTTTTCTTTTGTTTATCTGATTTCATTTTGGGTTACATTTGAGATTTCCCCCCTATAATGCATGCGCAAGAGAAATTTTCCTCAAACAATCTGTATGCTTTGGATATGATATTCTTAGAACTAAGTAGGTTCCTAGTACTGTGTGGGAAGCTGTGTTTCAGAATGCAAGGATACGGAAAGGGTTCATCCCTTTGAGATAGAATTTATGATTCATCAAGAGACAGGGTCCACTTTCCTCTTCATTTTCTCCTCCACATTCTGAAATCAAACAAGGATTGCAGTAAGACATTTTTTTCTTTCCTTAATTCAAATGTCAGCTGACAGCATCAAAGAAAGGAATTTCTATATTTTGCCATCCAGCATAGTTAATCCAGTGGGTTTAGAAGACACACAGATTTGGAGAATCCAGCCTCCATTTATCAGCTGTGTGACTTTGGACAAAGAATTCTACATCTCAGTGCGAGAACATCTAATCTATAGAATGAGAAGAGTAATGATGCTTGTCTTCTGGAGCATTAAGTAAAATGACTTGTAGACAAGTGCTTGACACTGAATTGGCCCACTCTAAGCAATCAATAAATGTGAGTTACCATTACTATTGTTATTATGATTATAATTATGGAACTTATGTGTGATTTTGATTATTAGAGTGAGAAATGAACAATATTTTCCCACATCCCATTTCCCTATTATATTATGGCTTAATTTTTTTCAAGGAACTCAGAATGTTGCATCAATAGAAATTTCTTACTTCTAAGTAGTTTTTATTTAATTCTGAAATATGAACTTTTTTTTTGCAGAGGAATATAATTAAAGTTCTCTTTATAAGCATATTTTTTTGTTGTTATTCAGGGTTTAATAAAAATCTTCCTGGTGTTATAAATCTCACCTTGGAGTTTCAAGTTCCAATTTACAAAAACCGATCAAAAAGCAATTATCATAAAAAGCCAATCAACAATATGAAGTAATGTTAATCATCTCTTACCCAGTTATAAGTGGGTGATAGATGATTTAATCTAAAAAAGTCTTATATTTCCTTTTATCATTCTGTTATTAGAGAGAGCAGTGACAACAAAATTTAGAGTGTCAGTTCTGTATAACCATTACCTTTAAAAAAATTTTTAAAAATTGTTAAAGATCTAAAGCCTGTCTGGACATGGATAAATGTATGCAGATATTTGTACATATATATTTTATATTATATATGAAATATTTTATATATTTTTAATACATAAAATAATTTTAAAAGTATATATTTCTTTATGCTTCCTTTATAGTAACAGCTTTGGCTCAGTTACTTTTAATATACCATCTCTGGGTTGCTATAATCTTTCCAAATTTTTTATCTCCAGGATTTTCATTAAGAGCTTCAAGACATCTGAGATGTGAATATCAATTTTTTTTCTTGTCTAGGACATAGAAGAAACACACTAAATGTTCACTAAAGGAATAAATAAGTGACTGAGTGATGAGCAAATGAACGAATGAATACTCTCTTTGAGTGCTCAAAGTCTGTTTAAGTCTTAAAATTTTTGACTTCCTGCCTCTTGCCCACAGTGGCCCCAGAGACATAAAGAAACTTTCACACTCAAGAAGAAACAAATGAAGTAATTTTTGAATTTTTTACTTAATTTTTATTTTTTACAGTCTACTCAGTTCAGCAATGCCAGTGCTCATCAGAAGACAGCCATTCTCTGAGACCACATTTGCCATCTGTCATAGCACCCCCACCCCTTGCTCTCTTCAGGCTGGGCTGCTACCTTGCTTTGCTTCATCTCCCTCAGGGGGGTGCTATCTGGTTCAGCCCTCTGCTTTATCATTTTGCAACACCTAGTTTTCTCATTCCTTAATCCATCTTGAATGACTCAAAAAGTCTATATATGCAAACCCAAAGTCGCACATCAGGGAGGTATGTGACTTCATTATTCAGAAGTCAGTAGATGTTAATTCAATTTACCATAACATGATGGTAGTATGTATGGAGGTGCCGGATGGATTAAAATTCAGTCAACATTTTCAGTACACTTTTCATCATTTTTTTTTAAAGATGTATTTATTTATTTTAGGGAGAGAGCATGGGGGGTGGTGGGGAGAGGGAGAGAATCTTAAGCAGACTCTGCGCTAAATGTGGAGCCTGGTTTGGGGTTCAATCTCATGGCCCTGGGATCATCAAACCAAGAGTTTGGCTCACAGCTAACTGACTGTGCCACCCAGGCACCTCTATTTTTCATCATTTAAATATCATATGTTCAATTTTCTCCACTTAAATATAGATTCAAACCCTTAGCTAGTTGCTATTGTTATCTATGTTTTATTTTCTCATTTAAATAAAGGGTAGGATCCTAAGACTGATATTCCTTTTCATAATAATTGAAAGAGCTAGGTCTTGGTTTTCCATCTTTGGTGCCTTCTAGAATTCCCTGACACAAAGGGAAAAATAGCCAAATGTAACATGAAGTCCATTTTATTGAGTTACTGCACATTCAATATGTCTTCTCATTCAGGACTTCTCTGGAAAGCACTGCTCTATCAAGGGACTCAGGCTGAATTTCAAAGCACTGTTTCATTCACCCTTTATATGAATCCAGAATAACTGGCCTGTGGGTGATGTTCTTAATCCATTTACACAGCTAGTCACTGGCCCAAGCCACACCTCTATGGCAGAGAGGGAAGGAGGCAAGGGCACCTCTGCTTGGATGCTAGAAGCAATGCGAGACTTGCCTGGCATAACTCTTGATATTTACAGCATGGTAATTCTACCAAAAACCTGGGGTTTTGTCAATAAAAGTTTCTCCCTGGGCAAAATGGCCACATGGGATAGAAGAATCCTTCCCACCTGGCTCACGATTATTAAGTGCATACGAAGTCCCAATGCCAAGCTCCTGCCTAATCAATTTACTTGCATATTTCATTTAATCCTCATAAGAACCCTAAGAGATAAATACTCTATTATGACCTTTTAACAGATACAGAAGTTGGGGCTCAGGGTGTTAAACAACTTGACTAAGGTCACATGGTTCATAATGATCAGAACTAGAATTTTCATCCAAGTCTGGCTGACTGCATCTGCTATTTCTAAATGTTATGATGCATGCTCTCTTTGGCTAATGGTTATCAAGAGACTATGTCACATGTAAATTCATTTTGAAAACTTCTACTGTGTCCACACTGGCAAATCTGCTACTTTATTATTTCATCATTTGACAAATACATTTATTGGGAGATTTCCTTGCTGGTTATGGGTCTGTTCAGGTTATCTATTTCTTCCTAGTTCAGTTTTGGTAGTTTATACATCTCTAGGAATGCATCCATTTCTTCCAGATTGTCAAATTTGTTGGCATATAGTTGCTCATAATATGTTCCTATAATTGCTTGTATTTCTTCGCTGTTGGTTGTGATCTCCCCTCTCTCATTCACGGTTTTATTTATTTGAGTCCTTTCTCTTTTCTTTTTGATATGTCTGGCCAGGGGTTTATCAATCTTATTAATTCTTTCAAAGAACCGGCTCTGAGTTTTATTGAACTGTTCTACTCCTTTTGGTTTCTATTTCATTGATTTCTGCTCTCATCATTATTTCTCTTCTCCTGCTGGGTTTGGGCTTTATTTGCTATTCTTTCTCTAGCTCCTTTAGGTGTAGGGTTGGATTGTGTATTTGAGACCTTTCTTGTTTCTGAGGAAGGCTTGTATTGCTATATACTTTCCTCTTAGGACTGCCTTTGTTGCATCCCAAAGATTTTGAACAGTTGTGTTTATTTCCTTGTTGATCTTTTGCTTAGATGATCTCTCCATTGCAGTGAGGGGGACGTTAAAGTCCCCTACTATTATTGTATTATTGTCAATGTGTTTCTTCGATTTTGTTATTAATTGGCTTATATAATTGACTGCTCCCATGTTAGGGGCATAGATATTTAAAATTGTTAGATCTTCTTGTTGGATAGACCCTTTAAGTAGGATATAGTGTCCTTTCTCATCACTTATTACAGTCTTTGGTTTAAAATCTAATTTGTCTGATATAAGGATTGCCACCCCAGCTTTCTTTTGGTGTCCATTAGCATGGTAAATGGTTTTCCACCCCCTCACTTTCAATCTGGGGGTGTCTTTGGGTCTAAAATGAGTCTCTTGCAGACAGCATATTGATGGGTCTTGTTTTTTAATCCAATCTGACAGCTTGTGTCTTTTGATTGGGGCATTTAGCCTATTTACATTCAGGGTAACTATTGAAAGATATGAATGTAGTGCCATTGTATTGCCTGTAAGGGGACTGTTACTGTATGTTGTCTATGTTCCTTTCTGGTCTACACATTCTTCTCATTCTTTCTCAACAAGTCAGTGTCTTAGCATTCCTGGTTGCTTTAGCCTTCATGATTCCATGCCTTGGAAAAAAATCCACCTTTCCTAGCTTATATGCCACTAATTACTCTACCAAAATCCACTAATGGACTAAAAGATAAATACAAATTCTAATCCACACAGAATAAAAACTGCCATTTTCCCCAAAATACAGAAATTCACAGGAATTTTAATATTAATTAAAGTTATAAAATCCTTCATCCAACTTAGATAACACTATAAACACATACAGCTATATATATCCATCATCCTCAACAAGGAATGATTTTGCTTCCAGAGGACAATGGACAATGGCTGGAGGCATTTAGGGTATAACACCGGCAGTGCTACTGGCATCTCTGATGAGAAGCCAGGACTGCTAGTCAACATCCTACAGTGGCACAGGACAGCCTCCTGCAACAACAACAAAAAATTTTTCATTCCAAAATGTCAATAGTTCTGAGGTTAAGAAACCCTGGTTTTGGGGGGCCTGGGTGGCTCAGTCAGTTAAGCCTTTGGGTCAGGTCATGATCCTGGGGTCCTGGGATCAAGCCCCGCATCGGGCTTCCTGCTCAGTGGGGAGTCTGCTTCTCCCTCTGCCTATGCTCCTCCCCCAGCTCATGCTCCCTCTCTCTCCCTCTCTGTCTCAAATAAAAAAGAAACCTTGGTTTTGATGGTACCTGAACTTCTAATAGAAAGCTATTATTCTAGACCATGGCAAAATGCATAACAAGTTTCTTCATTTTTACCCCCTAAGTTTATTGTTAAGAAAGTCATGACTCTGTTCTGATGAAGCTCTCCTTCTTCACGCTTAGCTTGAAAAAAGGTCAGTGTTGACTTCTCTTCCTCTCTCCCATCACAAGATTCATAAATGTAACCTGATTGCCAGCACCTTCTACCAATATAGGAAACAGGATGGGAGGGTCAGACCCTCATGGAAGATTCTAGAATAACAAGGGAAACCTTAAGCTGGGAGTATCTTTCCAGCTTCTCAAACCAAGACAAGTCTCAGTAGCATTACAGCTCAGCCAGAGAGGGTGTGGCAGTAATCAACTTCTATTTCTGATATCATACAGATTATATCCCTTTATAGATTAGTGGAGAAACTCATAGAGTCTAGAGTCAGAGGTCCTGGGTTCAGATTCTCCCTCTCCTACTCCTTTTCTGTCTAGCCTTGGACTTGGACACATGATTGCACTTATTCTCTGTACCCCCACTTCATCATCTTTAAAAGAGGGATAACAGGTATGCCTGACTGGCTCAGTCCATTAAGCATCTGACTCTTGATTTTGGCTAGATTGTGGTCTCAGGGTTGTGAGATCAAGCCCAGCGTCAGGCTCCTTGCTGGGCATGGAGCCTGCTTAAGATTCTTTCTGCCCCTCCACCCCTCTCTAAAAAAATAATAATAATAATAAAGGGATAACAATAGTAAACCTCCCCCAAGAGAATTATTGTGAGGATTAAATGAGCTAATATACATGAAGTGTAAGCCCTAGGTACAAGTTAGCAAACCCTTCTCTGTTGGAGCAATTCTGTCCATGTTATGATGTCATTGGTCCTCAGCCATTCATGCAAACTTTCCAAGAGTCAATAGCATAAAAAAATTGTGGGTTTTTTTTTCCTTTGAATTTCAGGTTTGTTTTTTTTTTTAATTTTAAGTTTTAAACTGCATCTCCGCCTCTAAGAAAATTATATATGTATTTTTAAAGATTTTATTTTTTATTTATTTATTTGAGAGAGAGAATGAGAGACAGAGAGTACGAGAGGGAAGAGGGTCAGAGAGAGAAGCAGAACCCCCGCCGAGCAGGGAGCCCGATGCGGGACTTGATCCCGGGACTCCAGGATCATGACCTGAGCCGAAGGCAGTCGCTTAACCAACTGAGCCACCCAGGAGCCCAGAAAATTATATTTTTATAGCCTTACTAGCCTTACATAACTTAATGTATACTCTTCTACTCTGGCAAATGAAATCAACACAATTATCTGATAAAAGCTATTTTTTAAACTATTTCTTCTATAGACTCACAGAAATTGCCAGGCATTTTAACACTTGTCCCAGAGTGTGTAATTCTTCATGCTGTCATCAGAGCTAGGAGGGTATCCTGCATTAAATCTTTATCTGCGCTGAGAGGTCTGATATAATAACATACATCTCTTAGTTAATAGCTCTGTTAAGTGGTGTGTAGCAAAAGTCAAAGGGTCCTTATTGGGTTTCTTTGCAAATAATGGGGTTCAGGAAGCAGATATAACTAATCGCCCAGGTCTTACTCCCAACTCTGTGATGAAAAAGTTTCTGTTTTCACGAAAAATCTAGATGTTAATGAGTTCATCTCAAACATCCACAGAATTAAATCTTAGAAACAAATAAATACAATGCTAACCCAATAAGAGCTTATCAACAAAGGGCCTGAAATAATGTGCCTGAAATCATTTGATGAGCCCAATAAGGAGAAAAAAATCAGCAAATGGTTTCTTTCCCTTTAAAAACAAAACAAAAAACACTCAAGTCAAGAATTCTTGCTTAAACAAAGTGAAATTATGTCCTAGAAAAGTAGAAGCTATTTGTAACTAGAACATCACAACTGTGAAAGGTTTATGAATATGTATTTTAATAATAAGGGGGTGAACCTGAATCTGCAAGTTAATGGATAATTCAGAACAGAGGACTGATTTTGAAAGATAGCCTAAAAATGTAGATTTGTTCTTTAGTAAATTTTAATCAACTGTGCATATCTTTTTAGTTAAAACTGTTTTTCTCTCAGCCCATCCCCCACTGAAAACCAAACCAAGAGCGCAATCACATTACACACAAAGGAGCCCAGACTCCCAACTGCTATTCAAGTGAGCCTGGCTCTCTACTCCCTCAGAAACAAACTTTATTGTCAGACAATTGTGACCTTCTCTAGAGACATGTAATTTCAAGAGTACTGTCATTAAATAATTTTTCATAAACAAAAGAACACTTAAGTCAACCCACAAAATAGTTCAGTCACATAAAATATTTTGCAAAGAAATTCATACTACACTTCCATTTGTTGATCCTTTCACTTCCTCATCGAGCTTTGAGAGCATTGCTAAATAAAGCATCGTTTCCGGAAATGAACATTTTATGTTGGGACACAACTTCAGCAGTACATAATTTCTTTCATTGAAATGATTGGTTTACTAGTGGACCTTCCCCAAATGCAGGCATTTGTTTTCATCACTGTGGCTGAAACAAGTGTTTTGTTAGTCATTACCAACTTGCCTTGCCACATATACATAATACGAGAACATATTTGGTCATCTTTTCTAATGGGAAAGCAGGGCACCCTTGGCATGTTTGCATAAAGTCAGTGAACCTTTAAGGTGATGCAGAAGATTCTATATATCATTGTTTTAAATATCAGCTTCCAATTAGGCCAGCTACTTCTCTGTCAGCCCTTCTGCAAGGGGTTGCCTATATTCTGTCAGAGTTTGAAAATTGTCCCAGGGGTACGAGCTTGTTCTACTAATGAGAAGATCTAGCTCAAGAGGAGGATTGGCTTCCTCTGTGTATTAGGATTTAAGTTTCTAGATTCCTGAAGGCATCACACATTTTGATTATATTATATTATGATGTAGTCTGAGTACAGGTTTTTCTGCCTTGTACCTAAAATGTGCTTCTGACATGACTGGGCATACCTGGTGAGTTGGCAGGGCCAATCTCCAAGAAATCTGTAAAAGATCTAAGACTTGCTGGGAGGCCTCTTACACTTAGGTAAGAAGGAACCACCCAGGATGAACATGAACTAGTGAGGAGACCCTTGGCAGTGAGAGAAGGATCTATCTCAATACATCATGGTGTCTGGCACTCAAATTTCCCTTCTACCTCAGCTCTACCCAGACTTATGGTAAGCAGAAGTATCACACATGAAAGTTAAAATAGCTGTCCTACACACCCCTGCTTGATCTAGCCCCACCTCACTTTCTAATCTTATGTTACCTCCCCCACCTCCCACCCCCACTCCCTAGTATCTAACTACATCCTATCTTTAATGACCAAACTCCTTCAGGTAATGGTAACTTTATGCTTATTATTGACATCACTGAAACTTCTTTCCCTCAGGCTTGCCCCAACTCCCTTACTCCCAGCTAAGCACAATCCCTAGGGATTCTGGGAAACCTCTTAATGCTGAGGAAGACTGATGTTCAAGAAGACAGTGAGATTCTGGAGTCGAAGGAAAGTTCCAATAAAACTTGAGTACTCTGTGACTCTGACCCCATCTGTTCTCCCAAATAGGCAAGGTCTGGCAAACTGGGGTTGTGTTTTTAAAACTGGGGTTGTATTTTTTAAAAAAGATTTCTGATGGGGATGTCTGGGTGGCTCAGTCAGTCGAGGGCCAAACTCTTGGTTTTCCCACAACTGATCTCACAGTTGTGGGATCAAGCCTCATGTCGGGCTCTGTGATCAGTGTGGAGTCTGCTTGCACTCTCTCTCTCTCAAATAAAAAATAAATAAAATCTTTTTTAAAAATTTATAAAATAAAATAAAAAGATTTCTGATGTAGGACACACACACACACACACACACACACACACACACACACACACTATTTCTCTCTTCCCTTTCTTCCTCCTTCTCTTATTATCAGAAACCTCTGTATTACACTTAGGACTAAAACGCTTCTCACCTAAGTTCTAATTCCCAAGCTGGCTCCCTTAACAAATGATGATAAAGAACTATTGCATTTTTGCAGATTTAAGGATGGACATTAGAAATTATGTGGGCCAAGCCAGGAAAACTGAGGGCCCAGGAGGTCAAGTTACTTGCTCAGAGTTGCATATTTAGCGGCTGAAACTCAGGTTGACATTCAAAGTTTAGTTCATTTGCACTTTTAGCTTTCAGTTTAAAAAAAGAAGGGTGAAGTGTCACACTATGGAATTAAGCTGAGTTGACCTATAATTAAAAATCAAAGTCATGTCACCCAGACCTATCTACTCTGCTTAACATTCATGACTATCACAAGTGTATCTCATAAATTACAATTATTTCTTTGGCCCCAGAAATCAATTTTGTAGATAGATGTACCATTTATATACAGAATCCCACTTTTACATTTATCTTAGGGCTAGGTGTGAAGGACAAGGTTGAATATAGCTAAAGGGCATACATTGAGGAAAATGAATTACATATAATATTACATATCTTACTTTAATATCAACAATAATCTTTCATTTTTCAAGCATATTGCATATAAAGTGGGCATTATGAACTCCTTGCACTACAAGCAAACAACAGAAGCTTATCATATGGCAAATGATGAATGCTCCCACCTCCAAGTTACCTTGGGCCTAGTCAGGATGCATCTGAAAGATGTGTTAAATATCTATCAATGCCTTCTGCATCATTGCTATAAAAAGAAGATAATAATGAAGGCCCCAAGCTTGTCTTTCTTCAGGGTTTGATTCACAGGAAAAAAATAATTAGCAAAATTTCTGAGAAATTAGGTAACTTTTGACACTTTGAAACTCATTCATTCATTTATTCATTCATTCAGAAAATAAATATCTGTAAAAAAATATAATATATCATATACACATCTATTCTGGAAATAGATCCAGAATAAAGTCCTGTCTTTTTAAGGAGTTTAGATTATTTTGGAGAAGTTAGAGAAATAAATTTAAAATATTGGGTGTCAATATGGGCCGCGGAGGCTGGAAACAAGTAAAGGGAACTGGTAAAGAGGAATAGTCTATGGGCAAGCAGGGAAGGAAGGAGCATGGCTCTGAGTATCTCTGCTAATAATCTACACAAGAAGTGACATGAGTCAGGGAAGTCCTTTTTAATGAGATGCCATTTCTGTAGAGAAGTGGAGGAAATGAGCATGAATCATGCAGATGTCTCTAGGGAGAAAGTTCTAGGCAAAGGGAATGGCATGAGCGATGACATGAACAGGAGCTCACTTGGCTTTGGCATTCAAAAATTGGCAAGTGGTAAAGCGTGGCTGAAGAATAATAATGAATGTATGTGCATGTGAAGGAAAAGAAATTTTTAAAGAAAAAGAAGGAAAATAGACTATTTAGGGTTTTTATAAGCTGTGGTAAAAATGCATTACCACTGTGTGGTAAAAAAGTAAGATTTGCCAATACTGGTCTGGGTTGTTTGGAGAACTGGAATCAAGATAATACATAATATTGTTTTAGGGATATAACATAATATATATAATATGTATTATAGATAATATATATGAAGGAATTTATTATAGAAATAGGCTCATGTGATTATGGAGACCAAGAAGCCCCATGATCTGCTGTCTCTGAGCTGGAGAATCTGGAGAGCCCGTGGAATAATTCAGGTGAGTCTGAGCGTCCAAGAACCAGGAGCACACATAGAAGAGGGATGTCCCAGCTCAAAGACAGCAAATTCATCCTTTTTCTGTCCTTTTACTCTACTCAGGCCCATCATCATCAGATGACACCCATTTGCCTTAGGGAGGATGATCTTTCACCATTCAAGTCAAATGTTAATCTCTTCTGGAAACACCCTCACAGACATACTCAGAAATAATGTTCTACCAGTTCTCTGACATCCTTTAGTCCAGCCATGTTACACATAGAATTAACTGTCACACTTGCCAAAGTGGTATAATTTCTAGAAAAATACAAATTTAATATATGGGACTTCACAGAGCAACAGCATCATTACATACCATTTTCTGAAAACATAATCAGCAACTGCTATTTAATAATTTAATGTTATGGAAATATATTCTTGAATCAAATTCCCTCACTCTAAATCACTGTCTGGCTTTAATCATTTATTTAAACTCTCTATACCTCAATCTGGTAAAATACAAAACACAGTAACAATGTATAGCTAACACTATGGATGAGACAAGACAGTCCATTATCATTACATTTAGTCAAAAGAGTACTGGGGTCCCAGACAGTTCAAAAAGGAAATTAAAAAAAAAAAGTTATCAGAATCAGAAAGGGAGAAATTTAGGGGTCATTATTTTCATTTGGCATAATTGAGAAAAAGCAAATTAGTAAATGTAATTAATAATAAAATGGAGAAAATTACAGGGTGAAAGATCATATACAATTTCTAAATAGTAACAAAATTATTAAAAATTCTTAAAAAGTTACTATTTCCAATAGCATCAGAAACACAAAATACCTACGAATAAATCCAACTAGCAACATGCATACAACTTCTGGACAAAAAAATAAAAAAACTGTATTAAAAGAATGAGAAGACTTAAAAAAAAATAGAAGAATACACCACGTTCATAGGTTGGAAGTCTCAATACTGACAAAATGTTGATTCTCAACAGATTATTGTCTACATTCAGTGCACCCCAAACAAAGCCATAAGAATTTTTGTGGCAATTGGCAAATGAATTCTGAAATATATATATATATGGAAAGGCAAAGAACAAAATAATGAAGACAAAAATTTTAGAGGACTTGAACTGCCAGATATCATGACATCATAACTTCCTATTAAAGTAAAAAAATTCTATTCTATTCCATTCTATGTACCCTTACCTGTTTTATCACCAAAGTGACAGAGCAATGCAATGGAGGAAAAGATGATCTTTCTAATATATGGTGCTGAATCAAATGGGAATCAATATGGGGAAAGTATGCATTTCGGTGCTTATCTTAAACCACATATAAAAATCCATTCCAGGTAGATTGTAGATCTAAGTTTGAATAATAAACAATAAATCCTCTGTAAAATAAAATAGAAAAAAATATCTTCATGATTTTGAGATGATATTTAGAAGGCAAAGTAAAGCCATGGTCATATTTCTCACACTCTGAAGCCAGCACAGGGCACAGGCACCGGGACAGTTTATATATTGTCATTTATCTGCCAGCTCACCTAGTTAGCATGGGGCAGCAGTCGACATTCAGCTCCTTCTGCTCCCCCAAGACCGCCTCCATTTGCTTCTTATAGGCATGTACCAAGTACATGAGTAGCTCCATAGCAAATATAGTAGAAAAGTTCAGATGAAAACTTGTGGAAGAACTTCCTCTACTTACCAAAATAATAAACCAAAACAAATAACATATTCCTGGAGGGATTTCAGAGATAGTTTCTATCAACAAGGTTTTGAAAGATATTGTGTGATGATCCTACCACATTTTCCTTCAACTTCCCTATTTGGCCTGAGCAGAAGACAGATGGGACTTAGAAGATGGTAGTGTGTTGAAAACCTAACAAGGTGGGGAAATCTAATTGCAGCTGCTGGTCCAGATGTAGCATCATTATTGGAACAAATCAACATAGTCCTGGCATCTGACAAATGTCTCTCCCTCCCTCTCTCTCACCTCTCTCTCTCCCCCAGCCCTCCTCCCTCCTATCTATCAGTAAAGATTATCAGAAATAATTTACTTTCCTCTGGCAGGGCCAGTAATACAAAACCATATTAAATGTCCTGCCCTATGACATAATATTGTCTATAGGGACTTATATTATGGCCTCTTCATTCCACAACGCATCATTACATTGATAAGCTATTACATTTATGAGATCATGCTGATTGGGCCATATGAGCAGGAAGCAGCAGCTATTCTAGACATTTTGGTAGAATACATGCATGAGAGAGGAGAGGGAAAGAAATCCCACAAAAATTTAGAGGCCTGTCGCCCCAATGGAATTTTTAGGGACAAAGTGGTCTGAGGCATATTGAGATACTGTTTTTTAAAATAAAAGACTGCTGCATGTGCTTCTTTCTATTGTTTTAAAAAGGATGCTTAGTGTGCCACTTTCAAATTTGCAGAACTATAAACCTCATTTGGGCATGCTACTCTGACCAATTTATTGAGTAGCTTGATAATCTGCTAGATCTGAGTAGGCCCCAGAGAAAAGACAATTCTTTAGTTTCCCTACCACTTGGGTATGACCTTGCATGGTCTGATGATGCTTGACACATCTGTGGCAGATTAGGATACTTTACAGAGTCTTTGGCAAGACTCTATAATTAGATCACATAGTAAACATTTAAAATTTTGGATCCAAACCGTGTCATCGTCTGTACACTACTATCATCATTTTGAGAAACAGCTTCAGGCTTACTGCCGGGGTCAAGCAACAAATGAATGCTTGATCATAGACCACCAGATTATCATAAGACCTTAGCTGCACATTATGAAGTAGGTGTCATCTGACCCTCAAACCATAAATTTGGGCAGCACAACAATACTTCATTGTCAAATGGTAGTGGTATGTACAAGATTAAGATCAACTGAGCAATTCGCTCATATGCCCATAGACCGTATTCACATTGCATCGACTCCCCCTTCTCAACCTTCCCTCATAACAATATGGAGATTTCCTTCTAACCAGTGGACTGAGAAAACAATGGCCTCTTTTAGAGATGGGGGCATTTATACAGGCCTACTCTGGAGTGGCCCTGGAGAATAGTGATGAAGAAAAATCCTCCAGTAGACCAAGCTTTGAGCTATGCACCTGGTTGTTTGCTTTGCCTGGAAGGAAAAAGAAATGACCAGTGGTGTGAATCTATACTACTTAATGGAGAGTGAGTAATGATTAGATGAATGGTGGAGAACTTGAAAGGGATATAATTGCAATATTGGTTCTGTTAATGGGCATGCATGGATTGTGAAGATAGTTGTTCTTCATGTGAACACTTACAAAGAGTAACCTCAAACAGGTGGATTTTTTTAAATTATTTTTTCTTTTCTTTTCCATTTTCTTTTTTTAAAACTTCAATTAGCCAAGGTTTAGTACATCATTAATTTTTGATATAATGTTCAACGATTCATTAGTTGAATATAACACCCAGTGTTCATCATATCATGTGCCCCCATCATGATATCATGGCATCCTGGAGGACCCTATTTCAGATGTTCTCACCAACTGAAGCCATAATTGAGTCTTTAAAAAGCCATTCCACCGTGCTATTAGTAGAGCTGCTTCAGGATGATGGGAGAGATGGTAAGAGACTGTGTCCCTGATCAGAACAAAGCTGTGTCGAATACAATGATGTTGAATAAGGTTTTCAATAAATCTTCGAATGAAGGTTTTTGGCAGAAGACTTACAGGCAAAAAAGGACAATCCGTAATCAGAGTGTCTATTCTAGTGAGAATAGTACTGCTCTTCCCACTGTAGGATGGTCCAATGTAATCAACGTGTACCAGTTTACTGACTGATGTCCTCGGGAAATGGGGGGCCGGGGATGGTGCAATACTGGGGATTCAGCATTTGTTCTGCTGGTGGCAGTTTGGGCATTCAGCAGTGTTTTAGCCAAAATTGCATTAGTGGTGGTAATTTATGTGTTTGAGCCCATGTGTAAAGCTCATCCCTGAAATCAGAGCTACTTTGTTCATGGATCTACTGGACAAGGACAGCAGCATCTGCAGAAATCTGACTGCCCTCCATAGAATGGGTCATATTGTCTAGATGATCGTTAAAATCTTCCTATTTGTGCTTGCTTTGGCAGCACGTATACTAAAATTGGAACGATACAGAGAAGATGACACACAAATTCATGAAGCATTCCATATTTTTAATATCTACCATTTATATTGACATGGATGGAACTGGAGGGTATGATGCTAAGTGAAATAGATCAATCAGAGAAACACAATTATCCTACGGTTTCACTCATATGTGGAACATAAGGAAGAGTGCAGCAGACAATAGGGGAAGGGAGGGGAAAACTGAATGGGAAGAAATCAGAGAATGAGACAAACCATATGAGGCTCTTGACTCCAGGAAACAAACTGAGGGTTGCAGAAAGGGAGGTAGGTGAGAGGATGGGGTAACTGGGTGATGGGAATTGAAGAGGGCACATGATATGATGAGCACTGGAGGCAAGACTATAAATAGCCCAGATCCTTTAGGAGTAAAAGTTTAAGTCACCACAGCAAGTAGGGAACTGGGACCAGCTGAGTGCTTGCTAAGGGTAAAATTAAGTAAGAGGCTGAAAGATATGAGCTGCAATGATGTGGCTAGTTGGGGAAATGAAGTCTATGAAAGTTACGAATATCCCTTCTTTATTTTTATGTGACTCTATTTGTATAAATATTAATCAACTTTTTTTCTCTCTCATTTCTCAACCACCTCCCATAAGATATATCCATAGACATTGAACTTATATCTGAGGATTTAAACTCAGAATTTCAAGATAAGCACGTAATTCAACTAGAAGAGTAAATAACACAACCTAAAAAAATAAATTAAAGGGTTTTATGCGGTTATGAGGAGATGGATAGCACATTTTGAGTTGCATAAAGATAGTTGAATTATGTTAGGTAGAAAGATTATGTTCCTTTCTTTTTTTAAAAGAAGTTAAGGATAGTTAAAAAAAAGAAGTTAAGTATAGTTAGAAAAGGTATGTATGGATGTCAAGATGACATGGGTGGCTTTGTCCTTTGTTGACTCAACTAAGCTGAAACTAGGTTTTATAGAAGTCCTTTTCTCATAGGATTCTTGGTTAACATTGCCAGAAAAGACATTACAAGTGCTATTAGAAGACAGGAGTAAATCAGCAGTCATAGCCCCTTTGTTCTGAGGGTCACTGTAGGAAGTCAGGCATGGTGGCAGTTATTATGCGTTGTCACTGATCTCCAGCTCACTCACAGTTTGTCAGCTCTGGATGATCTCTTCCTTCAGCCTCTCCAAGGTCTGGGCCAAATATGTGTGCACCTCCATGGCAAACAATGCTAGCTATTCCTATAGATGATCCACATCATCAAGATTGGAGATGGTAAGTGACAAAAAACAGGTTTTGCCTTTTCCTAACACGTTAGAGATCTTCTCAAGGGTTCCAACATTTCCTCAAGGGTTCTAGTTCTTCCTTGTGAGTTCCAGTTTGTTATTATTCACTTCTGAATTCAACTTTTTTTCCAGCTATTGATCTGGCTGACTTTGAGTGATTGGGAGCTCAACACTATACATGACAGCATCTTCAATAGACTGCTTCTCCAGCTTCCACTAATGAGTAAAGTCTAACTACTATAATAAATTTCTTATTCTATAGCACTCATTATGGTTTGGTTTCTCTGACAAAACATCAACCGATAGAAAATTATTTATCAGTATCTACTAAAGCTGAACGTATGCATGCCTTGTGAATCAGGAATTCCAGTCCTAACTGTCCACTCACAGAAACAAGTACATATGTACACAAATATACATGAAGTAAAGTGCCCGTAGTTCTTATTCATCAGAGTCAAAAGCTGGAAATAATCAAATGTTTATCAACAGTAGAAGGGATAAACCCATCATGGTACAGTCACACATTAGAATAACATACATCAATGAAAAGGAAAAACACTTCTGCTTCATACAACAACATGGATGAATCTCAAGATATATCATTGAGAAAAAAGTAAGCCCAACATAAAAGAATGCATAGTCACAAGAAATTCCCTAATCAAATGTGATAGAACTCAAGAAAGTAGCTGCTGTTAGGAGGAGGTATTAACTGGAGCTGGTACAAGGGCATTTTCTGGTCACTGGTAATGTTATCTCTGGTGTATTCACATCATAAAAATTTATTTAATTGTAAATCTTAAGATTTGTGCACTCTATTACTTCCATGTTATACTTGAACAAAATGATTAAAAAATGTAACAAATGATACTAAAACAACCCAAAAGGAAAACATGAATGATCCCAAACTTCCAAAGCAATATTGAGAAAAAAGAAAGTTAGAGGTATTGCACTTCCTGATCTCAAACTATATAACAAAGCTATAGTAACCAAAGCACTGTGCTATTGGCATAAAAACAGACATACAGATCAATCAAACAGAATAGGGAACCCAGTAATAAACACAGGCATACATGGTCTATTAATCTATAACAAAGGAACCAAGAATATGCAATGGGGGAGGGATAATCTCTTCATAAATGGTGTTGGGAAACCTGGATAGCACACGTAAAAAAAAATTAAACTGTACCCCTATCTTACACCATGAACAAAAATCAACTCAAAATGTATTAGACTTAAATTAAAAGACTGAAACCATATATTTCTAAAAGAAAAGATAAAGGATAAGCTCCTTGACCTCAATCTTTGCAATGATGTTTTGGATTTAACATCAAAAGCAGAGGCAACAAAAGCTAAAATCAACAAGTGGGACTATGTCAATTTAAAAAGCTTCTGCAAAACAATGGAAGCCATCAATAAAATGAAAAGGCATCCTATGGGATGGGAGAAAATATTTGCAAATCATATATCTGATAAAGGGTTAATATAAAAAAATATAAAGAACTTACACAACTCAATAACAAGCACAACCAAAACCAAAACCAAATGACCCAGTTAAAATATGGGCAGAGGAACTGAACAGACATTTTGCCAAAGACATACAAATGCTCAACAGGCACTGAAAAGTTGCTCAACATTACTAATCATTAGGGACATGCAAATCAAAACCACAATGAGAAAGCACCTCACACTTGTTAGAATGGCTATTATCAAAAAGGCAAGAGATTACAAGTGTTGGTAAGGATGTAGAGAAAAGGGAACCATTGTGCCCAGTTAGTGGAAATGTAAATTGTTGCAGCCCCTGTGGAAAATAGTATGGAGGGTCCTTAAAAATTAAAAAATATAACTACCATATGACCACACAATCCCACTTCTGGATATATATCCAAAGGAAATGAAAAGATGTTGAGGGGATATCCACACTCCCATGTTCATTGTAGCATTATGTGCTATAGCCAATGCATGGAAGCATTTAAGTGCCCATCAATGGATGAATGGATAAAGATGTGATATAAATATATGTATATGTGTACATATATGTAGATATGAGTATATAGATATAGATATACATATATATATTGATATATATAATATCCTGTTAGTATATATAATATATATATCAAGATATAGTTAGATATACACACACACACACACACACACACACACACACACACAATGGAGTATTATTCAGCCATAAGAAAGAAGGAAATCCTGCCATTTGTAACAATGTGGATGGATATTGAGGGCATTACACTAAGTGAAATAAGCCAGACAGAAAAAGACAAAATACAGTATAACATAATTGGTATCTTAAAAAAGTGTCAATCTTATAGAAACAGAGAGTATAAAAGTGGTTGCCAGGGACTGGGGAAAAGGTAAGGGAAATAAGGAGAATTTGATAAAAAGTTACAAACTTTCAGGTGTAAGAAGAATAAGGTCTGAGAATCCAATGTAAAAACAATAACCCTAGTTTTGGTTTTTTTGTTGTTTGTTTGTTTTTATTTTTTTAGTTTTGTTTTTGTTTTAAAGATTTTATTTATTTATTTGAGAGAGAGAGACAAAGCTAGTGACAGAGATAGCAAGAGAGAGCACAAAGTAGGGAAGCGGGGCAGAGGGAGAGGGAGAAGCAGACTCCCCACTGAGCAGGGAGCCCAGTGAGATGCTCCATCCCAGGATCCTGGGATCATGATCTGAGCCTAAGGCAGATGCTTAACGGACTGAGCCACCCAGGAGCCCCATGTGGTGACTGTAACAGTGATAACACTATTGTGTAATTGAAATTTGCTAAAAAAGGAGGACTTAAATATTAAAAAAAATAACCTATCTAATGGTCTGTGAAGATTGAATGGATTTAGCATAAGAGCTTAGTAAATATTATGAAGCATAATTTTATTATTACAAAGCCAGTAATTGGAATTGAAATATTGCTTACATCCAGGTAGCCAATATTATCTTTGGGAAGAAAGATCATTTTGCAACAAGTGAAAAGTTGGACCTAAATCCATAACATTAGAGCACAAGGTCCATTGTTTATATAATATCACAACCTCACATTTTAATTTGAAAGGGTATTTTACAACAAACATAGGGACAGAGCGATTGGAAATTTATTCAGGAGAGTGTCTCTCTGCCTGACCTCCCATTTCCATTGTTCTCAGACATAGTTCTCTCTATTTCCTTCACAGAACTCCTCAAAAATTTTTTTTGCTTATAATTTATTGTTTGACTTGTTTTATTAGTACGTATGCTCCATGAGAATAGTTATCTTCTCTGTTTTGTTTATCTTTACTCAATACTAAGGACAATGACTGGCACACAGTAGTTTCTTAATAAATATTTATTAAGTAAAACAGTACAGAGAGCATGAAAGTCCATGAGTTGGGCATAAATAACCAACAACTACGGCATGTGAGTCAGCCATCTCGGCACATGTGACATTAATGGCTGGCCTCTACCCTAGTTCCTTTCTTGTAGAAAGGCATTCTGCCATAGTTAAAGTTTTTGCTCTGCGGAGTTGTAAGGGAGATTATTTCAAGGTCGTCAATTTCTGAATACTTGACATTTCTGATCCAATTGCCCTTGCACTTTGGTTAATGAAATGACAACACCACAAATCCTTTCCAAAATGACGTGGAAAATGAAGGTGAATAAATAAATAACTAATGAAGGGACTACAGTCCAACTAATTATAATCACAATATCAGAAATTTCATGTTAATAAGAAGTGTGTGTCATTTTACCTTGCATTTATTCATCATCTGGAAAATGGTGACAGGAAATCCTTGTGTCATCAAAAAAAAAAAAATCTCTCTAATAATCAGTGAGACATAACCACTATAAATAATTTAAATTATATCAAGTAAAAACAAAGATTTAACTGAGTTTTGCCAACTAGGCTTGGGGCACTTAGACATCCCTGCAGCAGATGGGAACTGTCAAAACTCATAAACATTCCAAATTGTAAGACATGACTTTTAGACTTTTAGATGACAGAAGCCAGAAGAATTCATGCAAATCAATGAGCCCAACACACCTTATTTAAAGACAGTCCTTGACAGTCAAAAGAGGAGACAGTGTTGAAGCTGAGCCATTGGAGATCTCAGGTTTTAATTAGTCAAATGTCACTGTTTCCTAAATGGAGGCTCTTTTATAGATAACCCTTTGAAAATCCCTTAAAAAATAGTTTTTCCTCTATTGATCTTGGTGCTAATTCTATGCCCAATTATACTTTTTTCATTACTCAAAACTTCACTTCAATGATATTCAATGATAGAACAAGGAGACTAAAAAAAATTTCCATAATAGAACTGGCCAACTTAATTTTAAGCAAACCCATGTGGGATGGGTTTTGATTGATATATGCTTGCAGCTATAAGAAACTTGCAGGTTATGATGGTGATGCCTCTGGAATTTTTTTATAGGTGGAGCAAAAATACATTTGAAATTAGCAACTCAGGGTGTATGACAATGTATTTGCATAACCAAACATACTGCTTTTATTTAGTTTGTACATCCATTTATTACTGTTGATAGATACTGATAGAGCTTTAGAAGTGACAAGTCAACTACCACCAAATGTTAATCATGTGACTTCTGCTGAAACGTGGACAATAAAATAATTGATGTATATATGGCACTTCATCGTTTCAAAAAATGCTTTCATAGGCATGACTTAATTGGTTCCTGAAGTTAAACTAGTGACAAGGATATTTTTTATTGGCCCCATTTACAACTGAAGAAACTAAGGGTCAGGGAGATTGAGTAACTCATTACAGATCACATTCACAGCAAATGCAGGACCCAAGCACCAGAACCTTTTGGCTCCACATCTCTTGGTGTTTTCTAGCTACCATTTTAAAGGAAGAATCAAATTCATCCTGTGAAAATATAATAATGTTCAAAAACAAACTGTGTGATCTTCATCATTACGTATTCAATGTATACCTTTTGTATGTGAGGACCTGGAGATGCAATGGGGAATGAGAGACTCAACTCCTATCCCCTACCAAGGTGAACAGGTGATTGTACCATCGTCACTGTGAAAACTGCTATGATGTTGTTAGTTCCCAGATGGAATGGAACATCTCACCCAAGCCTTCAAAGTTGAGTAGAAGTTGCCTAGAAGAAGGGGCAGTATGTTCTAAGCATAAGGAACAGCATGTACAAAGGCACAAGAAACAAGAAAGTGTGACACAATCTAGGAACTGAAATAAATCCAGTTTAATTCGAGCATACTGAGGGAGAGACAATCATGACAGTTCGAAAAAGTTGGGCAAGCAATGGCCCAGATCACAGAGGACCTTATAAATCATTTTTTTAAGGTATGATTTTGCTTGACCAATGGAGAGCCTTTTAAGAAGTTTAAGCATTTTGTGTGCATTGACAACACATTTGAAAGTTTATATGCAATCCTAAATATAAGAGGGAATCTATTTTTGGAGCATGTTGGATCTTCTTTGGAAACCTGCCAATAGGCAAAACTGCAAATGGCCAGATGGATCTTAGAGGGAATAATATTTCTGCTCCAGGCCAATATAGATTTCATTCTTGAAGTAATATTAATGCATACAGACATAATTGACCCAAAGGAGAATTAAAAATGTAACAAACACATTGGTTTTTTATAATGTAGCTGACCTCTTCCTACTTGGGATAGATTTTTTTTAACACTGTACTTGGTTCTATAGACTAAATAGATTTGGTTATTTGAAATAACTTTAAATAATTTCATAAATCTGGGCAAGATCCCCTGGGCCATTGGAAGATGAGCTCTCTGCATGCTACACTGCAAGGTTCAGCATATGGTCCCTAACATTTGCATAAATAAAATCTTTAGAAAACATTTTCAGTGAGGTGTCTTTGATATTTGTCTTTCATCCGAGATGACTAAATTGTGTTTCTTTCATAACACAAAACGCTATTTCCTTAGGAATAATTTCCACAAATTGTTCAAATCTGTGCATATATAGAGATTTTTAGTTTGCCCAAATACTTTCCTTTGTGTCAATTTTGTACTTAGTTGATGGCCAAGGATGAATGAAAGTACTTATTTTTCCAGTCTCATTATACAATAAAGATAATTCCTGCTCATGGAAATTCAAAGCTTTACATGAAAAATATAACTGGCAACCATTTCTTTTTTCCACATTCTTTTATTAAAATACAATTAATATAGATTAAAAGTCACCCTTTTCCGGTACAGTTTAACAAGTTTTAACAAGCAAATGTGGTCATATAAGCACCACCACAATCAAGATATACAACAGTTTTGTCACTCTAAAAAATGCCCCCAGCTCTGCTTGCAGTCTGTCCCTTCCCCTCTCTAGCAACCTGGAAACCACTGCTCTGTTTTCTGTCCCTATGGTTTTTATTTTTTCAGAAAGTCATATAAATGGAATAACATAGTATGTAGCTTTTCGAGTCTAGATTATTTCTCTTAGCATGACACATGTGAGGTTTGTTATGAGTTGAAGGGCATCCCTACAAGTTCATATGTTGAATTCCTAATCCCCCATGTCCCGGAATGTGATTTTGAAAATAGGGTCCTGTAGATATAATTAGTTAAGTCAAGATAAGGTCATACTGGCATATAATGGGCTCCTAATCTAATACGACTGGTGTCATAGAGGAAATTTGGATACAGAAGGGCTTATATGGAGAATGCCATGTGAAGATGAAGACAGATCAGGGTGATGCTTCTACAAGCCAAGGAACACTAAAGATTGCCTGCAAACTGGCAGAAGCTAGGAGAGAGGCATGAAACAGATTTGCCCTCACAAGGAACCAACTCTACTGACCTCTTGATTTCAGGATTTCTAGTCTCCAGAACTGTGAGAAAATGCCTTTTTGTTGTTCAAGCCATCCAGTTTGTGGCACTTTATTACAACAGTCCTAGCAAACAAATACAAGATTCTTCCATGTTACTGTATATATCCATAGTTCATTTCTTTTTGTTGCTGAGTTTTATTCCATTGTATGGATGTATCACACATTGTTCACCCATTCACCAATTGAAGGGTATTTGGATTGCTTCTCATTTTCAATGATTACAAATGGAACTGCTATAAGCATTTGAGTACAGATTTGTAGGTGAACATAATTTTTCATTTCACTTGAACAATAAAGAGTAGGATTGTTGAACCATATGATAATTGTATGTTTAAGAATAGAAGAAATTGACAAACTGTTGATTAAAGAAGCTTCCCCCTTTTACATTCCTCCCAGCAGTGTATGAACATTTTACTTGCTCTGCATCTTCACCAGAATTTGGCATTCTTGTTCTATTTTTATTATTATTATTATAGGTATGGTTTTAAAATCACTGTGGTTTAAATTTGCTTTCCTGTAAGTATTAACAAAGTGGCACACCTTCCATGTGCTTATTTGCCATTCCTGTACTTCCTTTGGTGAAAAGTTTGTTTAAACCTCATGTTCATTTCTTTATTTGACTGGTTGCTTTCTTGTTGACTTTTGAAATTTATGTATTCTGAATATAAGTCATTTTTACGATATTTGACTTGCAAATATTGTCTCCCAGTCTGTGTGCATTTTCATTTTCTTAACAATATCTCTCAAAGAACAGAAGTTATTAATTTGATAAATTTCAATTTATCAAATTTTCTTTTATGGATTGTGCTGTTGGTCTTGAATCTAAGAAATCTTTGCCTAATTTAGGGTCACAAATATTTTCTCACATACTTTCTTACAGGAGTTTTATAATTTTTAGCTCTATATTTAGATTTATAATCTATTGGGAGTTACTTTTGTATATGGTTGGAGGTATAGATCAGTCTTTTTTGGTTCTTTGGTTTGGGGTTTTGTTGTCTTACATATATGTATCCAACAGTGTTAGCACCATTTCTTGATTTGTTAAATTTTTAAAATGTTAACATCTATGTTCATGGTGAATATTGTTCTGCAGTTTTCTTTTAATGTCTTTATTTTGTTGTGAAGTCAGGTCAATGCTAGCCTCATAAAATAAGTTGAGAAGTATCTCCTCCTCTTTAACTTTTGGGAAAAATTTGTGGCGAATTGGCATCATTTATACTTAAATATTAAGGAGAATTCACCAGTAATGTCATCAGGCTCCAATGTTTCCTCTGGGGGAGAGTTTGCAACTACAAATTCAATTTATTTCATGGATGTAGGTTATTCATGTTATCTATATTTATCTATCCTTTCTATCTGTATGTCTGTGTTTTTGAGGAGCTCTAGTAGTTTGTGTCTTTCAAAGGATTTTTCATTTCACCTAAATTATAAAATAAATTGACACAAATTTGTTTACACTATTTCCTTATAATCCTTACCCATTTCCCCTAAGTTCTGCAGTGATCTTCCCTCTGTCATCTCTGATATTGGCAATTTGTGTCATATCACTTTTTCCTGATCAGTCTGACTACAGATTTTTAAATTGTATTGATTCTCTTAGAAAATCAGTTTGATGTCATTGCTTTTCTATTTATTTATTTAAAAGATTGTATTTATTTATTTATTGAGTGGGAGTGGGGGTAGGGGCGGAGGAAGGGGAAGAGAGAGAGTACCAAGCAGACTCTCTGCTGAACGCAGAGCCCTATGCGGGGCTCCAGCTCACCACCTGAGATCATGACCTGAGCTGCAACCAAGAGTCAAACACCTAACCAACTGAGCTGCCCAGGCAGCCTTCCTTGGTTTTCTTTATTGCTATTGTTATATATTTCCTTGGTTTCTTTTGCTATATTTATTAATTCCTTTTTTCTCCTTACTTTGGGTTTAATTTACTCTTAATGTTTTAGCTTTTAATGATGTTATAAATTTTCTGGACTTTTTTATTGCTATAAATTCCTCTCAAAAATGCTGTTGCTGCACGGCACAATTTTTGATATGTTATTTTCATTTTCATTCAGTTCACAATAGTTCCTAATTTTCTGTTTTATTTACTCTTCAGCTTTGCTGTAGGTTATTAGTTCCCAAACTGCAGAGACTTTTAATGATATCTTTCTATTATATATTGTTAATTTAATTCCATTATGGTCATATTTTGTGTTATTTGAATACTTTTCAATTTGCTGAGACTTGTTTTATGGCTTTGAATATAGTCCACTTTGAAAATGTTTGTATGTGCTAGAAAAGACACATATCCTGATATAGCAAGTGAAGTGATAATCAACTAGGTGAAGCATTGTTCAAGTCTTTTGCATCAAATCATTACGGATCTAATTTTCACTGTAAATTTCCTATTGATTGTAGAGAGAGTGGTATTGATATATTTGGATATAACTGTGAATTGGTGTATTTATCCTTTTAGTTATGACAGCTTTTGCTTCATGTATTTGAAAGTTTGTTATTAGATAAATATTCATAATTGTTAATGTCCTCATGAATAATTGGCCACTTTATCCTTACCAAATGACCTTCTTTATCACTAATTAAACTCTCCTCTGTAATCCCATCTTCTAATATTATATAGACACTACTACTTTCATTAGTATTAGAATGATATATCCTTTTCCATCCCTTGTATCCTTTTCTATCCTTTAACTTTCAACTTTTTTGTGGCATTATGGTAAGTTTCTTTTGGGCAGCAAATAGGAGAACCTTGCTTTTTTTTACGGTCTGACAAAGTGACAAATCTTTGCCTTTTAATTGAGGTGTTTAGACTGTTTATATATAATGTGATTACTGACATAGTTGGGTTTAGATCTACCACACTATTCTTTATTCTTTATTTTTTATTTTTTGCTTTATGCAGTCTCTTCTTTGTTCTTCTTTTCTCTCTTTTTCTGCCTTATTTAGAATTAATTATCTTTTACCGTTTCACCTTATCTCCATGTTGGTTTAATAGTTTTAACTACCTATATGTATTTCTTTGGTACTTGCTTTCAGGTTTTCGGACATTTATCTTTAACTCATTATGGTCTACCTTCAAAAAGTATTATACTACTATAAATATAACTGAATATTCACGTTTCATCTATCCCAGCATTTTTAATATTATTGTCATAAATTTTACTTCTGCATCTGTTATAACCCCACAATGCACTGTTATTATTTTTGGTTAAATGATTATCTTTTAAAATGATTATTAAAATAAAAGAATTAATTTGTAATTATCTAACATGCAACTAATTCTGATGTTCTTCATTCTTCTGTGTAGATCCATGTATCTATCTGGTATAATTTTCCTTCTGTTTGAAGAACTTCTTTTGACATTCTTATATTGAAAGTCTAATAGTAATTATTTTTACATCTTTTGTATTCTAGAAAAATATATTATTTTACCTTAGTTCTAGAAAGGTTTTATACTGGGCATAAACTTTCAGGTTGACAATTTTCTTTTCTTTTAGTACTTTAAAAATATTGCTCCCCTGTCTTCTGGTTTGCATTGTTTCCAGAAAGAAATCATTTGTATTCCTAATTCTCATTTCTCTATATATACTATGTGTTTTTTCTCTAGCCGCTTTTAAGATTTTCTTCTCTATCACTGGTATTAATCAGTTTGATTGTGATGTGTCTTGTTGCAGTAATTTTTCTGTGTTTTATTTTTTCTGATCTTCCTTTTTTCTTTCTAGAAATTTTTCTGATTATTTCTTCAAATATTGTGTTTTTCTTTAATACTCAAAAAAATAAAAAATACTCGAGCCTTTCTTCTTTTCTTCTTCTTCTTCTCCTTCTTCTTCTTCTTCTTCTTCTTCTTCTTTTCATTCTTTTCTGGGACTCTCAGGTCATGTGGAAAATTTGACCTTTTTAAAAGCTTATTTGTGAGCTTTGCTAGGTGGGACCAGAAAAGCTTTTAGTTCAGCGTTGATTTTTCTCTACTACTGAGGCTATACTATTTTATAATACTCTACTCATGACCCATGTTTTATGAAGTTTTTACATCCTGACTTCTGAGAACATCAACTCTTAAAGATTCAGTATAACTCCAGGATTTTTCTGTCTTCTCTTTTCCTGGGCTGGCAGTTTTGCTTATGCACTGATCGACATTCAGCTAAGGATGGGGAAGAGGGAACCCTTGGCATATTTCTGAAGCTCATTTTCTTTCTGTGCAAATTTCTCCTCACCATTTGCCTGTCCGAGGAACCCCCACTACTGGTCCTCTTAAACCTTCCAACTCTTCTCCTTATTGTAGGGTAACCACATGGTTTTGCCTCCATTTCCTCCTGTACCATGATCTGGAAACTCTCCAAGTAGTAAGGTGGGGTAATCGTAGAACTTAGCTTCTTTATTTCCCTCTTCTCCAGTATCACTGACCTTCATTGCTTGTTGTCCAGTATCTAAAAACCATTGTCTCATATAACTTTTTCCTAAATAAATAAAATTTTATTGAACACTGGAGGGTTAAAGTTGTCCCTTTTATCCTATCCTGCCAAAAGTAGAAGTCCTGACATTTACTTTATAAATATATTGTTATGTACTCCCAACTCTATAATGTAGAAACTAAGAATTGTTAATAACTGACTGCACATACAACTGCTGTGTAAATGTGGCCACACAGAAAAATGGGTTTCTTTTTGTAAAAACCTTTTGTTAATATCAAAAAAAGTTTAGTGACCAAAAACATTTTATATTCAGTAAGTCTGTAAGCATTCTTCATGTTGAACATCTGTTTGGATTTTAGTAGAATCTTTTGGTCCCCAGGCTTGAAATTAAAAATGAGATTATGTGGTCATTTGCAATTCAAATACAATTAATATTACTTACAGGGACAAAGTCTGAAATCATCTGAATTGAATGAATTAAATGCAATCTTTTATGAGTGCAAAGCAAAGGAACTATAGAGAAAATTAGCTTAAATTTGAGCACAAATATTGTCTCTGCCTACAAATCACTTACATGTATGTCAAATTTCTTTTATGTGTGCCTCCAAATGATTCAGCATACACAAACAAGAAAATTCATTTAAGAGACGTTGGAAAAACACACAGACCCACAAGTGTTTTTCTGGTGTATTTTTTCCCCTGTTGTTGAATAGTTTTCAGATAAACTGCTAAATTAAATTCGTTTAGTGGTGATTATGGAGTTTCACAACTTTTGTTCAGGAATTTCTTAGCTCATTTGTTCTAAGAAAAATATGAAAGAGATAAGTGAAGCCAAGCTCTGAAGGGGGGAAAAAAAAGACAATTTGATCCAAATCAGGCACAATCTGAAAGTGGCTTGGGCTTGTTGAAAATGGGTCTAATGTACATATTTGGCTCTGAAATGTAATAGCACATCATGTCAACCTTTCCTTTCTCAGACATAAACTTCTTTGATCTACCCTGAAAAGTTTAATTATGCCAACATTCCACATTGCTATAAAAAAGTTTTGCCAAAATTAATGGTGAAAACACAACTAAATTCAGTAGATGTTGAGTTTACTTAGACACAATTATGTGAATTTTGCTGATGATTCAGAAGTAGGTAAAAGTTCAAGTTTAGAACGAAGTCAAACCACCATACACTAGTTATATCCCATAAGGCAAATCAAATGAATTAGTAAAAATTATCCATTAAGAAAATAAAATTATCTATAAAACCAGGGGTAAATCTGGTAATTGTAAAATGGCAAAGAACATCTATTTCAATTTATAGAATTAAGAATTATGAGAACTATAAAAGATACTTTATGATACCAAGCAAATCTTGGTTAATAATGACATGCATGTTAGCCGAGTTTGACAAACAGAATGTTTTCCCTCAAAAATATTTCTTGCTAGCTATGTCTTCTTTGTTTTCCTGTTTCTCTGCTAGAACTCTATAGTCAATATGATTAATGTTCCTTTAAAAGAAAAAAAAAAGGACAGGCCTGGGGATATTTATTACTTTCCTCAAGAATGTAGAAAACCCTTAATGATAACATTTCTGTTAACTGTGGTGGCAGAATTATGTATTTACATCTAACATTTTTTTTTTCTGTACAACAGGGGTTACTTAATTACATAGTACTCACATCCAAGGAAATTAAAGTTATTTTAAAGTATGAAGAACATCTTTTTAAGAAAAAGTTTTATTTACTGTTTCTGAAACATATATTGGAGGTCAGAATTACCAACTTATTAAGAATTGTGAATACATCTCTCACACAGTTTAAATTTCTGTATATATAACATATATATGTATAAAGGAATTTTGCTTTTAAAAATTTAATGAAGGTATGACTTGCAGGGAAAATCTTAAAAGTATGGTTTCAAGACAGTGAACTGTTTAATTCAAATAACTTAAGACCTGTTATGGCTATAATTGCAATGGTGGGAAATTGGCAGTCCTTACACCATAGCCCTAACATGAATTGGTATAAATAATTACATGTTTATGCAGCCCAATTTAACAAGATGACTCTGGCAGAAGACATTTAAAACACACAAAATAAAAGTTAAAACTCTAAGCAATTATAGCAATTAATTCAGTATTAAAATCCATGTTAATCACAAATAATCCAGAACCAGAAAAACAACTACACGTCAGTGCCCTTTCAGACACAGCTAGACAATAATATTTTTAAATAGAAATAGAAAGCATGTTTATGAATCCTGGCCACACTTTAAATGTATGAAGTTGCATGGTATTGTTGACCTTCATTAAATAACTGTAATATATGCTAATTTATATTATATAAATTATGTAATTTATAAATAAATTATGTGTGCTATATATGTGTTACAATGTTGTTGTACATTTTATAGTCCCATATTTACAAACCCATTTCAAATAAATTTCCTCAGTCAATTCCCTTAACAAGACTACAAGGCAGTTGTTAACTCAATTATTATTATGCCCATTTTCCATTTAAGGAAACAGAGTCTGAGAGACTGTGCCCAGCTCAGATTGTTGGATTCCTAACTGATAAATGTTAGTCAGAAGCCAGTCATCTAAGCTTATTAATAACAAAATAAGGAATTTCAAACTAAATAGTTAATCCTCCTGTATGGTTATCATTGTCTAAATAATATTCTTAACTGCATGAAAGAGGAGAGAGAACCTGCTTTTATAAATGATTCTGATGAAGTTCCTGATAGAAGGAATTTGTTCATGTTTTTCCTGATTTTATTCATCATGACATAACTTGAAAATTTACATGAACTTTTTTTAAAAGCTTCTCTTTGGTACATGTTGTATATTTTGCAATAAAAAAACATGTTTCCAAAAGTCAGTCATTGCTTTCAACTTAAGTACAGGACAAAACACAACTACCAACGAATAACTTCAGAAATAATCTATAGTACCTTTAAATGGGCATCATTTTATATTTATAAATATTTTATATTTATATTTATTTATATTTATTTATAAATATATAAGATATATTATTATAAATATTTATAAAATATTTATATTATTTATAATATAATATAATATATAATAATATATAATAATATATTTATATAATATATTATATAAGTATATATAATATAATATATATAAAATATATAAAATATATAAAACATATATATTATATATAAAATATATAATATATAATATATATAATATAATATATATATAATATAATATATAATATAATATAAATATATATAATGTAATCTATATTATATATAATATATATAAAATATTAAAATATTATATAAAATATAATATATATAATATAAAATATTATATATAATATATATAAAATATATATATAAGATATATATAAATAATATATATAATATAATATATAATATAATATAAATATATATAAAATGTAATGTAATATAAATATTTATAAAATTTATATTATTTATAAATATATATAATATACATATTATTATATATATTATATTTTATATATATAAAGTATAATATATAATATAATATAAATATTTATATAATTTATATTATTTATAAATATATAATATATTATAAATATTTATAAAAATATAAATATTTATATTTATATTTATAACCTTTATATTCTGACACTTCTGCAACAGAAAGGGTAAAACAATTTCGGTTAAACTCTTACAATGTTTCCTTTGTTTCCCTATTTGAGCTTTGCCATTTGAATGTGTCTTGTTTTATGTACGTACCGCTCCAGACATATGCTAAGACATAACCTTCTGACACTATCTATTTGCCAGAAAGGTACAAATTGAAGACCTGAAATCTAATATGCAATAAATCAAAAATAAATGTGTCAGGAGATTTAGCACAAGTGACACATGAAGGGACATCTTTTCTTTTCTCAATCTGTAAAAGGCAAATGTCATAGTTGATACATTGACCAAACTACAATGAAGAAAATGTTCACTCCAGATGCTGCGTCCAGGGCATCAGGGCTGTGACCAGAGGATGGAGGTTAAAGGCATGTGACTTCTAACTCCATCTTGGGAAAGGAATAAAGGGAATTTTCTCAGGTCTCACTCACAAGAGTGAGTGAAAATGACTTAGGGAGATTTAAAAACAAAAGTTGAAACTCCCAGAAAATACTTCCCTGAGAGTTGTTAAACTAAAAGACATCCAAACCTAGAGACTTAGAGCCCTGTGGATGTGTTGCATGCTATAATTAAAATCTAGGGGCTCCCAAAGGAATGACCAGAATGAAGCCACACTTCCCGAAGTATGAGACAGGTTCCACTGGTGGAAGATTATTTCAAGTGGTATGCAGACTTTTTTTCATTTTACCTATTAAAAATTGGATTATGCATTTAATGGATACATATTAAAATATAGTGAGCATATTAAACTGATCAGTTTGGGGATTAGTAAGATAAAAATAAAATTAATTTTAAAGAATTTATTTAAGGAAAATAGTAAGGAAATAATGATTTACATGACATGTGGATTTGGACAAATACTCTAAACATGGTACTCAAAGGACTAAGACTGTGCAACAGATCATAACATCATTCAGTAAAACAATTACCCTCCTTCCCTTTGTCCCTTTGTCTCCTTTCTCTGGACATAGGGGGTATCAGATATCCTCTTTTAGCCTAACTTACCTTTCAGAATGATGCAACTAATCTACCGGCTGCAACAACATGACATTTTTCTGTTTTAATTTTTTTATTGTTATGTTAATCACCATATATTACATCATTAGTTTTTGGTGCAGTGTTCCATGATTCATTGTTTGTTCATAACACCCAGTGCTCCATGCAGAACGTGCCCTCCTCAATACCCATCACCAGGCTAACCCATCCCCCTACCCCCCTCCCCTCTAGAACCCTCAGTTTGTTTTTCAGAGTCCATCATCTCTCATGGTTCGTCTCCCCCTCTGACATACTCCCCTTTTCTTCCTCTCCTGTTATCTTCTTCTTTTTCTTTTTTCTTAAAATATGTTGCGTTATTTGTTTCAGAAGTACAGAACTGTGATTCATCAGTCTTGTACAATTCACAGTGCTCACCGTAGCACATACCCTCCCCAATGTCTATCACCCAGCCACCCCATCCCTCCCACCCCCAACCACTCCAGCAACCCTCAGTTTCTTTCCTGAGATTAAGAATTCCTCATATCAGTGAGGTCATGTGATACATGTCTTTCTCTGATTGACTTATTTCACTCAGCATAACACCCTCCAGTTCCATCCACGTCGTTGCAAATGGCAAGATCTCATTCCTTTTGATGGCTGCATAATATTCCATTGTATATATATACCACATCTTCTTTATCCATTCATCTGTCAATGGGCATCTTGGCTCTTTCCACAGTTTGGCTATGGTGGACATTGCTGCTATAAACATTGGGGTACACCTACCCCTTCGGGTCCCTACATTTGTATCTTTGTGGTAAATACCCAGTAGTGCAATTGCTGGATCGAACGGTAGCTCTAATTTCAACTAACAACATGACATTTTTCTATGTTCCCAGTTTTATACTCCATTTTTATTCCTCACTCCTTTCTCACTCTCATCTCCACATCCCGGAAGGTAGATTCTGCATTCCAGGCGTTTAGTGTCCACGCACTTAATAAATGTAAGAATGAAAGAACAACTGCTTTATCCCTACACATTTCTGAACTTCAACTTGACACCACACACACACACGCGTGCACACCCCCCCACACACACACACGCCCACACACACACACACACACCATCAGCAACAACTCTGCTCTTGAGGTCAGAGTATTGCCCCCTCAAGTCACCTTTACTTGTTTTTTGAGCGCTTCAAGTTGGTTCCCTTAGACATATAACCCAACTCACTAAAACCCCATGTGATGCTAGTAGTAGAAAGGCAGATAACAAGCAAACAAAACTGAAGCACAATTCATACTAGGAGACTATCCATACATGTTTTAATAGAGAATAGTCATAGGATTGAGAATAAGGATGTGAGAATAAAAGAAGGATTCCAGAATTACTTATAGAGTGTGTGGCGGTCTCAACAGTTCCTTCTGCATCGTATAGTCAAGTGACTTAAGAATCTTTTTCAAACTGTAGGCTTGGCCCTGATTAGCCCACAACAATTAGGATAATTGCCCTTTCCACAGTGATTAGAGAAGGAAGGGAAGGTCTATGCCAATGAGCAAATGGCATTTCTCCTCCTTAGGGAGATTGGTCAAGAATAAGTAAGTGACCCGATTGCCAAAGGAGATGAAGAGATGTTTGCTTGAGGTTTCTGAGAAAGAAAATAATTCTCACTTCTGAAAAATCCTTTGGAAACATTCATCTATTTTCCACTGGATCTAGTTGGGTTCAGATATGAGGACTGGCACTATTATCACTATTTTGTTGCTTGAATGAAGCAGCACTGGAAGAGCCAAGCAGGACCAGTGACTAATGGGAAACTGGATCTGAATGAAGTCTGATTGAAACTCCTGGTCTGTCCTCAACCTGAAGCCCTAATCCCAGCCTTATCTTCAGCAAGGTAATGAAATCTACTTATTTGATCACTTTAAACAGATTTTTTTTCCTATAACTTGTGGCTATATATAATCAAAAATATGTATGTACATATATATAATATATATCAGATATATATTATATATATACAGATATATATGATATATATGTATACATTTTAATTTACATAATGTCTAAATCTGTTATCATATAGCGATTTTCTCTCTTGAGTCACTAATAAAATTCCAAAAAGGAGGAAACTGATCACATTGTTTACCTAATAGTTTGGTTTTATTTATTTAGTGCTTTTTGTTTCTCAGCTACACTAAAAGCCAAAATAATAATAATAATAGTAATGTCTAACCCTTATTGAACATTTGTTATCTACGTGACAATCTGCTAAATGCTTTACAGGGATCATATTTAATCCTCCCAACAACTCTTTGAAATAGTTCCCAAATTTATTCTCATTTTACAGATGAGAAAACAGAATGTTTAAAAAATTTGTAATCTCAGAATGAACATCATTAAAATGGTCAGTGACCAAATAATACTGTGTTTTCATTAACTCTACCCACCTTACTAAAATAAATCCTCTGACTATTCTCTATTAAAACATGTATGGATAGTCTCCTAGTATAAATTGTCCTTCAATTTTGTTTGCTTGTTATCTGCCTTTCTACCACTAGCATCAGAATTTCAAGAGGAAGGAGTTTTCAATCTGGTTGTTTTTGTCCCCAGTATTTAGCATAGTAGATGCTCAATAAATACTGAATGAATGAATGATAAATGAATGGAAAAATAAACATTGTGACACTAATCGTATCATGAGGGCTCCATCCTCATAACCAAATTATTTCCCAAAGGTTTTATTTCCAAATACCTTCACATTGGTGAACAAATGAATTTTATGGAAACAAAAAATGCAGTCCATACCATTGCCCAAGAGTATATAGGTAATAAACATCACAGTTAACCAAAGGCTAACACCCTTAAATGCTAGGATATTCCATAAGAGCACAGAAGCTGAATGGTCCCACTGCATACTGACCTCTTCACCAGAGTTACCAGACTTCAGACCAGACTTCAGAAAATGCACTCACTTTGAATACCAAAGGGAATTACTAGGGAATCGAATTTTTATTAAGTGCATCAGATACTTCTTATGTTTAAGACCCACAGCAATAGACGGAATCCTCACAACAGAAATAAATACAAAGATAAATACTCTACTCTGAGTAGAGACTGTTCAAAAGTTCAAATGGTTTAGTTCACTTTCTTTGAAATAATGCCTTCTGTTTCTTTTTTAGAGAAGTTTTCCAAATCAATGCCTTCAAATTAGTTATTAAATATAATTGTAACCCTACACTTTCTACCTCCTTAATACTTGGTAGCTGCTAAAGAACTTTTGAATATAGTTTCTCATCTAAGCCTGTAACACTGCCCTGAGACCAGTTTACATGTGAAGGCTCAGAGACATGAAATGATTTAATTACTAACACATAGAGAAGGGTTGATCAGTTGTCCAGCTAGCCTGGTTCTTACTCTTGTCTTATTTTTGGCAGCTTCTCCAGTTCCATCAAGGGTTGAAAAACTACTCTGTAAGCCAAATCTTTGAGACCACCTGCCCGGAGCAAATGTCGAGCTGACATCCAAGCTAAACCTGAGCAGAGGTGGCAATTGCTATAGTAACTCCCTCTGCTTCATGTTTGGCTGTAACCTCAGATTCCTTGCTTTCATGGAAACTTCGCCCCTGAAAACAAAAGTTGGAACCATGGTGCTGTAGAGGGAAATGCCTGCCAAGGCAATGAGGGAGGGCTTTGCTCCTGGCTTTTTTATCAACCTCCAGCACACATGACCCAGGTCAGTGTCACCTGCCATCTCTACTCAACTAAAGGGTGAAGCCTATTTAGGAAACATGTACAGTAAACTCTCCAGCACCCTGGGGTATACTTCCTGCCATTATTTTGTATTGATTTTGAGTTTTCTTTTTTTATTCTTTATTTATTTTTCTTACAGTGAAGTTCATTTTTAGTGAAATAGGATTTTGAGATGTGCTAATTAATAGTTTATGAAATTAAGGATTTTATATTCACTTTCAATCTCCTATTTATTTGAGACCCAAAAACATTAAAAAAAAACACTACATTTTATTAGAGTAGAAAGTGGTTTTTTGAAATTTCAATTGCATTTTATCATATGAATATCAATTTAAAAGCAAATTATTTACCTTACAAATTGTCACAAGCCTAAATATAAACCTCTCTCTAGATGGTATTTCATATCTCCCTTGTACAAAAATACAGTATATAATTCCAATGTGAGAAAGTTTGTATTAAAAATAACATTATACATGCTTCTTATTAAGTCTTTAACACATCAAAATTATTGTTTGTTTCCAATAATAAAGAAATAGAAGTCTTTGGATTCAAAGCTTTGAAAAATACTGCCAAAGGATTTTCTCATTAACACTCTCTGATCCTGTTAAATTCTACAGAAGTGAAAACATTAAAATTGAATAAGAGAATATATCCATAGAGCATTTTTATAAATAGTAAAAGTGTCAAAGAAGAAATAGTAGCTATGCTATTTTTTAAAATATATTAGAGAGATTTGAAATTCCCCCATCACCACAGCATCTGGCTACATTCAAAGAGCTTAATGAAAAAGATGAGTCTATGTGTTATATTCGCAAAAGAATTTTGTACTAGCATGTACTATGGAAGAGATAAACAAATTACTTCCAGAAAGTACTATGTCAAAGAGATTAATTCTGGCACAGATGCATTATTTGTTGGCTATAATACCAGTATTATATATTTCCTTCAAAAATTGCTAGTATTTTACCAAATAAATGAATACCATTTTTAAAAAGCCAAGCACTTTGATGAAACTAATAAACTTCAGAAAGCCAGAATGCATGTATTTATCTAGCTATTTATTTGAAAACTCACAGAGCTAACATGCATTTATATATTAGATGGTACCACTGTTTAACTGTTTTTCTAGGTCAAAATGGGCAATTATCAGCAATTCATAAGGGTTAACCTAACAGAATGTCTATTATCAGGCCACACCATTCTTGCTTAATTGTCCAAGTAATAGAGACGACAAGAAGAGGCTCAGCTATCCAAACTGCAAACTAATAAGAGTCTTGACCTACAATAGTATTTAAGTGGGTTCTAAGGTAGAATTAAATCCTATGCTCTAGTTACAAATTCTTTTATTGACTATGATCTACCTCGGTTATTTCTTGCCTATTACCACATTGCCTGATCCAAATAAATTTCACCTCTGGCTTAAAGACATGACATTAGTTTTCTTTTAGTCATGATGACACCAGTTACATGTTGGTCATATCTTCATAAAATCCTCTTCCTGTATCTTATTCATATGGTGGTCTGAAAAAAGTTTCCATTGGCAAAGTTACATTTTATGGGTTGTACTGTTAATTTAAAAAAATCCTTATTTAGTCATCTTACCTCCCTAATTCAGTATGGTATGGAAAGAATCTAAGGAAAAAAATTCTTAAGGGTCATACTAGAAACGAGAAAACTAAATTTGTACTGTTAGGCTATCTGGAACAGATAAAACCACAGACGTTAAAAAACAACAAGAGAGGAGAGGGTGGAGCAAGATGGCGGAGGAGTAGGAGACCTGGATTTCGTCTGGTCTCAGGAATTCAGCTGGATAGGAATCAAACCATTCTGAACACCTACGAACTCAACAGGAGACCGAAGAAGAGAGTAGCAACAACTCTCTGGACAGAGAAGCGACCACTTACTGGAAGGTAGGACGTGCGGAGAAGTGAATCCGAGGCGATATTCGGGAGGATAGACGGCGGGGGAGGGGCCTCCGCCGGCCGCTTCTGGCAAGTGCTAGAGCCGCGGAGCACAAAATCGGACCTTTTAGAAGTCGGCTCCGCTGAGGGACGTCGCTCCAGTGGCTAAGCGGGGGGTGCAAACCTCGCGAGACAGTGTGGTCTCAGGACGCTCGGGGTCACAGAAAGACCGGGGGTGCCTGAGGGTGGCAGAGCTCCCGGGGATCGGAGCGGGGAAGCCGGCTGCAGAGACGGAGCCGAGGCGAGGGCTCTCAGCTTGGGGTGGCCATAAACTGTGATCTGCGGCCCAGTCGGGCCACTGCTCCTCCAGCAGGGACCCAACAAGCGGCAGATCCGGGGAGACTCCCCTCCCTCCCCCGTGAGGAGCAGTGTGGGAGCGCACCGCAGGGATCTGCTGGGTTTGGAGACTGCACAGGGGGTCGGGTGCCAGAGATAGAAACGCTTGGTCACAGGCCGGGTGAGCACGGAGTGCGGCCGGAGACCGGGGAGACGGGAGTGACAGCTTTTCTCTGGGGGCGCACTGAGGAGCAGGGCCCCGAGTTCTCACCTCCTCCTGGTGGAGAATGGGAGGCCACCATTTTCACCTTGGTCCTCCAAAGCTGTACCAGAGCTTGCAGGGAACAAAAGCTCCTGAGAGCAAACCCGAGCAGCTTGCTTAGCCCGGACCGACAAGGGCGGGGCAATTCCGCCTCCGGCAAAGACATTTGGGAACCACGGCAAAGGGCCCCTCCCCCAGAAGATCAGCACGAACAGCCAGCAAGCCAAGACCAAGTTTACCCATCAAGGAGAACGGGAGAACTCCAGCGCTAGGGGAATACTGCACATAGAATTAATGGCTTTTTTCACCATGATTCATTAGTTTTTCAAAGTTAATTTTTTAACTGTTTTTTTTTTTTGAATTTTTCTTTTTCCCTTTTTCAACCAACATCTTACCAATCCTTTTTTAAAAAAACATTTTTTATTTTTCATTTTTAGAGTCATATTTTATCCCTTCATAGTAGTTACCCTTAATTTTGGCATATATATATAAGTTGTTCTCTCTTTAAAATTTTGAGATACAGTTTCTTCTAACAGATCAAAATATACCCTAAATCACTAGTGTATGGCTTTGTTCTAGTCTCCTGCCTGATCACATTCTCTCCCTTTTTTTTTTAAATCTTCTTCTTTCTTTTTTCAAACAACTTCTTATCATATCAATTTCTTTTATAAAATCTTTTATAATTTTCATCTTTATAGTCATCTTCCATCCCTTCATTGTATCAACCATTATTTTGTACATATATAAGTCTTTCTTTCTTTAAAATTTTAGGAGGCACTTTTTTCTAACAGACCAAAATACGCCCAAAATCTAGTGTGTGGCACTGATCTATGCACTAGCCTGATCATATTTGATCATATTCGGTTTTTTTTTTTGTATTGTTCTGCTTTTGTTTTTATTTTTTCTTTTTGTTTTTTTTCTTTCTTTCTTTTCTCTTTCTTTTTTCTTTCTTTCCTTTTCTTTCCCCTGGTTTCAGGTCTTTTCTGATTTGTATAGAGTATATTTGCTGGGGACATTGTTAACCTGTTAGCGTTTTGTTCTCTCATTCATCTATTCTCCTCTGGACAAAATGACAAGATGCAAAAAATCACCTCAGCAAAAAGAACAAGAGATAGTACCGTCAGCCAGGGACCTACTCAATACGGACATTAGTACGATGTCAGACCTAGAGTTCAAAATCATGACTTTAAAGATACTAGCTGGGCTTGAAAAAAGCATGGAAGTTATTAGAGAAACCCTTTCTGGAGAAATAAAAGAACTAAAATCTAACCAAGGCAAAATCAAAAAGGCTATTAATGAGGTGCAATCAAAAATGGGGCACTAACTGCTAGGATAAATGAGGCAGAAGAGAGAATCAGAGATATAGAAGACCAAATGATGGAAAATAAAGAGGCTGAGAAAAAGAGAGAGAAACAACTACAGGATCATGAGGGCAGAATTTGAGAGATAAGCGATACAATAAGATGAAACAACATTAGAATAATTGGGATACCAGAAGAAGAAGAAAGAGAGAGAGGGGCAGAGGGGCAGAAGGTATATTGGAGCAAATAATAGCAGAGAACTTCCCTAATGTGAGGAAGGGAACAGGCATCAAAATCCAGGAGGCACAGAGAACCCCTCTCAAAATCAATAAAAATAGGTCAACACTCCGACATCTAATAGTAAAAGTTACGAGTCTCAGAGACAAAGAGAAAATCCTGAAAGCAGCTCGGAAGAAGAGATATGTAACCTACAATGGTAGAAATATTAGATTGGCAACAGACCTATCCACAGAGACCTGGCAGGCCAGAAAGCACTGGCATGATATCTTCAGAGCACTAAATGAGAAAAATATGCAGCCAAGAATACTATATCCAGCTAGGCTCTCATTGAAAATAGAAGGAGAGATAAAAAGCTTCCAGGACACACAAAAACTAAAGGAATTTGCAAACACGAAACCAGCCCTCCAAGAAATATCGAAAAGGGTCCTCTAAGCAAAGAGAGAGCCTAAAAGCAGCATAGATCACAAAAGAACAGAGACAATATACAGTAAGAGTCACCTTACAGGCAATACAGGGCACTAAATTCATACCTTTCAATAGTTACCCTGAATGTAAATGGGCTAAATGCCCCAATCAAAAGACACAGGCTATCAGATTGGATTAAAAAACAAGACCCATCAATATGCTGTCTGCAAGAGACTCATTTTAGACCCAAAGACACCTACAGATTGAAAGTGAGGGGGTGGAAAACCATTTACCATGCTTATGGACACCAAAAGAAAGCTGGGGTGGCAATCCTTATATCAGACAAATTAGATTTTAGAACAAAGACTGTAATAAGAGGTGAGGAAGGACACTATATCCTACTTAAAGGGTCTATCCAGCAAGAAGATCTAACAATTGTAAATATCTATGCCCCTAACATGGGACCAGCCAATTATATAAGCCAGTTAATAACAAAAGTGAAGAAACACATTGACAGCAACACAATAATAGTGGGGGACTTTAACACCCCCCTGACTGAAATGGACAGATCATCTAAGCAAAAGATCAACAAGGAAATAAAGACTTTAAATGACACACTGGACCAAATGGACTTCACAGACATATTCAGAACATTCCATCCCAAAGCAACGGAATACACATTCTTCTCTAGTGCCCATGGAACATTCTCCAGAATTGATTACCTCCTAGGTCACAAATCAGGTCTCAACCAGTACCAAAAGATTGGGATCATTCCCTGCATATTTACAGACCACATGCTTTGAAACTAGAACTCAATCACAAGAGGAAAGTCGGAAAGGTCTCAAATACATGGAGGCTAAAGAGCATCCTATTAAGAATGAATGGGTCAACTAGGAAATTAAAGAAGAATTAAAAAACTTCATGGAAACCAATGAAAATGAAAACACAACTGTTCAAAATCTTTGGGATACAGCAAAGGCAGTCCTGAGAGGAAAGTATATAGCAATACAAGCCTTTCTCAAGAAACAAGAAAGGTCTCAAATACACAACCTAACCCTACACCTAAAGGAGCTGGAGAAAGAACAGCAAATAAAGCCTAAATCAGGCAGGAGAAGAGAAATAATAAAGGTCAGAGCAGAAATCAATGAAATAGAAACCAAAAGAACAGTAGAACAGATCAATGACACTAGGAGGTGGTTCTTTGAAAGAGTTAACAAGATTGATAAACCCCTGGCCAGACTTATCAAAAAGAAAAGAGAAAGGACCCAAATCAACAAAATCATGAATGAAAGAGGAGAGATCACAACCAACACCAAAGAAATACAAACAATTATAAGAACATATTATGAGCAACTCTATGCCAGCAAATTAGATAACCTGGAAGGAATGGGTGCATTCCTAGAGATGTATCAACTACCAAAATTGAACCAGGAAGAAATAGAAAACCTGAACAGACCTATAACCACTAAGGAAATTGAAGCAGTCATCAAAAATCTCCCAAGAAACAAAAGCCCAGGGCCAGATGGCTTCCCAGGGGAATTCTATCAGACATTTAAAGAAAAATTAATACCTATTCTCCTGAAACTGTTCCAAAAAATAGAAATGGAAGGAAAACTTCCAAACTCATTTTATGAGGCCACCATTACCTTGATCCCAAAACCAGACAAAGACCCCAACAAAAAGGAGAATTACAGAACGATATCCTTGATGAACATGGATGCAAAAACTCTGACCAAAATACTAGCCAATAGGATCCAAACGTACATTAAAAGGATTGTTCACCATGACCAAGTGGGATTTATCCCTGGGCTGCAAGGCTGGTTCAACATCCACAAATCAATCAACGTGATACAATACATTAACAAAAGAAAGAACAAGAATCATATGATCCTCTCAATAGATGCAGAAAAAGCATTTGACAAAGTACAGCATCCTTTCTTGATCAAAACACTTCAGAGTATAGGGATAGAAGGTACATACCTCAATATCATAAAAGCCATCTATGAAAAACCTACAGTGAATATCATTCTCAATGGGGAAAAGCTGAGAGCTTTTCCCCTAAGGTCAGGAACGCGGCAGGGATGTCCACTCTCACCACTGCTATTCAACATAGTATTAGAAGTCCTAGCCACAGCAATCAGACAACAAAAAGAAATCAAAGGCATCCAAATCGGCAAAGAGGAAGTCAAACTCTCACTCTTTGCAGATGATATGAAACTGTATGTGGAAAACCCAAAAGACTCCACCCCAAAACTGCTAGAACTCATACAGGAATTCTTCAAGTCGCAGGATATAAAATCAATGCACAGAAATCAGTGGCATTCCTATACACCAACAACAAGACAGAAGAGAGACAAATCAAGGAGTCGATCCCATTTACGATTGCACCCAAAACTATAAGATACCTAGGAATAAATTTAACCAAAGAGGCAAAGGATCTGTACTCAGAAAACTATAAAATACTCAGGAAAGAAATTGAAGAAGACACAAAGAAATGGAGAAACGTTCCATGCTCATGGATTGGAAGAACCAACATTGTGAAGATGTCAATGCTACCTAGAGCAATCTACACATTCAATGCAATCCCCATCAAAATACCATCCACTTTTTTCAAAGAAATGGAACAAATAATCCTAAAATTTGTATGGAACCAGAAGAGACCCAGAATAGCCAGAGGAATCTTGAAAAAGAAAAGCAAAGCTGGCGGCATCAAAATTCCGGATTTCCAGCTCTATTACAAATCTGTCATCATCAAGACAGTATGGTACTGGCACAAAAACAGACACATAGATCAATGGAACAGAATCGAGAGCCCAGAAATGGACCCTCAACTCTATGGTCAACTCATCTTTGACAAAGTAGGAAAGAATGTCCAGTGGAAAAAAGACAGTCTCTTCAACAAATGGTGTTGGGAAAATTGGACAGCCACATGCAGAAGAATGAAACTGGACCATTTCCTTACACCACACAGAAAAATAGACTCCAAATGGTTGAAAGACCTAAACGTGAGACAGGAGTCCATGAAAATCCTAAAGGAGAACACAGGCAACAACCTCTTCGACCTCAGCCGCAGCAACTTCTTCCTAGAAACATCACCAAAGGCACGGGAAGCCAGGGCAAAACTGAACTATTGGGATTTCATCAAGATAAAAAGCTTTTGCACAGCAAAAGAAATAGTCCACAAAACTAAAAGACAACCGACAGAATGGGAGAAAATATTTGCAAATGACATATCAGCTAAAGGGCTAGTATCCAAAATCTATAAAGAACTTATCAAACTCAACACCCAAAGAACAAATAATCCAATCAAGAAATGGGCAGAAGACATGAACAGACATTTTTCCAAAGAAGACATCCAAACGGCCAACAGACACATGAAAAAGTGCTCAACATCGCTCGGCATCAGGGAAATCAAATCAAAACCTCAATGAGATACCACCTCACACCAGTCAGAATGGCTAAAATTAACAAGTCAGGAAACGACAGATGTGGCGGGGATGTGGAGAAAGGGGAACCCTCCTACACTGTTGGTGGGAATGCAAGCTGGTGCAGCCACTCTGGAAAACAGTATGGAGGTTCCTCAAACAGTTGAAAATAGAGCTACCATACGATCCAGCAATTGCACTACTGGGTATTTACCCCAAAGATACAAATGTAGGGATCCAAAGGGGTACGTGCACCCCGATGTTTATAGCAGCAATGTCCACAATAGCCAAACTGTGGAAAGAGCCAAGATGTCCATCGACAGATGAATGGATAAAGAAGAAGTGGTATATATACACAATGGAATATTATGCAGCCATCAAAAGGAATGAGATCTTGCCATTTGCAACGACGTGGATGGAACTGGAGGGTGTTATGCTGAGTGAAATAAGTCAGTCAGAGAAAGACATGTATCATATGACCTCACTGATATGAGGAATTCTTAATCTCAGGAAACAAACTGAGGGTTGCTGGAGTGGTGTGGGTGGGAGGGATGGGGTGGCTGGGTGATAGACTTTGGGTAGGGTATGTGCTATGGTGAGCGCTGTGAATTGTACAAGACTGATGAATCACGGATCTGTACTTCTGAAACAAATAATGCAACATATGTTAAGGAAAAAGTAAAAGAAGATAGCAGGAGGGAAGAATGAAGGGGAGTAAGTCAGAGGGGGAGACGAACCATGAGAGACGATGGACTCTGAAAAACAAACTGAGGGTTCTAGAGGGGAGGAGAGTGGGGGGATGGGTTAGCCTGGTGATGGGTATTAAAGAGGGCACATTCTGCGTGGAGCACTGGGTGTTATGCACAAACAATGAATCATGGAACACTGCATCAAGAACTAATGATGTAATGTATGGTGATTAACATAACAATAAAAAAATTAAAAAACAACAACAACAACAAAAAGAACCACCTTCACACAATATTAAGAAAGAAAGGAGGCATGCTGAGAGAATTCTGAAGCTTTTTTTCCTACTCAAACTTGATCCAGCAGACTATTCTCTACTTTTCTCTACCCCACTCTCCCCCTTGTCCCCTGGTTTCCTGTTGGGTTAGACCAATGGCAGGCATCAGTGAGAGACTGAAGGGCAGTTATGTGTGAGAAGGAGAAGGAATGACCCCTCCACATACCCTGCTGCTGCACACTTTCAGTCTCGCTACTACGCTTCAGCAGAAACTGTTCTCCTTCATGTCTCAGCTTCAGGTAAGAGACCCCTCTTTCAGGCTCAAGGAACACTTCCCTTCCCCCCTCAGACCTCTGTGTGATGATTGTTTCACTCTGTGGCTAATCCCAGGTGTGTCCCCATCCTTAGCTGGTTTCCTTACCCCTGCTCACACAACTGTAATTTAGATTCTTTTTGGCTAAACTCTTTGATGATGTTATTTATTTATAATACTTTGCAAATCACAGGAGCACAGCATTTTGTTTGCTTGATATAAGCTTTTTATACTATTTGCAATATTTATAATATTTATAAGCAAACAGGCAAACAAATAAATACACACATTAAAAAATGGACTTTACAAACAGTTGAGAAGAATTCTTAAAGTACCTTTGTCTGCCACATGAGAAGACTTTAAAAGCAGTGGCTTTATTGTATTAGCTTTCCAAGTGTTTTTTTTTTTTTTTTTTTGGTAACAAGATTAATCAAGAAGTTATCACAAATGGAATTTGATTGGTGTCTCTTCTTTCATTCAACGAATGATTAATGATACAGCTGTAAATAATGCAAATAATGCCTGGCCTCATGGAGCCTATTATCTTGTTGGCAATAAAGTCTTTAAACCAATAATGACAAATAATTACATATATGACAATTGTTACAAGTTAAGAAAGAGAGATACAGTGAAAATTAATCTGGGTCAAGAGGAATGATTCACAAGCTAAGAACTGAAGGATGAATAAGCTAGGTGCCAGGGTGGGTAAAAAGCTGCTTAGATGTGCATTAAATCTCTATGGTGTGAAGGAGCACAGGGTAATTGAAAAATTGAAAGGAAGCCAAAGTGACTATATCATAGACAGTGTGTTGGGGGATGGTAAGATATGAGGCTAAGAGATCAATGCATGACATAATTTCAAGACTTTGTAGTTCATGTTACAGATTTTGAAGGCTATTCTAGGAGCAGTGGCAAAACGTTGATGGATAATAGAAGAGGAATGACATGATACAAACTTTGTATTTGTAAAGACCACTCTGGCTGCTTAGAGAAGAAAGAAAAAGAGGCAGGTTGTTGAAGGAGTAACAGTGAATAGGAAAAGAACAAGTACAGGACATCATTGATTTAGATAAGGATGTTAGATATGAAGAGAGGTAAGCAAAATTGAGAGAATGGAGAGTAAATGAGTGTGGTTGGGGGTGGAAGGAGGCATCAAATGTGATAACCAGGCTTCTACATTGAACAGAATACTGGTTGATGGTGTCATTTACTGAGATGGAGAATCCTGAGTGGTAAAAGAGAACTGATTAGGTTTTCAAGATTTGAGTTTGAGGCATTTAACACATGGACCAAGTCAACAGTTGAGTTTGAAGGAAGGGTGGACCAGACATTGCCTGGAAAGGGAGCACTAGAGGGAAGTGTCAAGCTTTGGAAGGAATGTCAACCTTTGAAGACTGAGTGGAAGAGAAGGAGATAGAAGGGGGGACCAGCAAAGATTGACCAGTGAGTTGAGTGAAGAACAGAAGTTTCTGGTGTCAGTGGAGTCAAATCAAGAAATTGTTTCAAGGAAAAAAAAAAAAAGAAATATTTTTCAAGGAAAATCAAATACATTGAATATGTTTGAGATTTCAACTAAGATAGCAATGAAAGCTTGCCTTTTGGACTTTGTGATGCTGAGATCATTGGTGGCATTAGCATAGCCAGTTTGGGAGTGGAACACTGATAGTATGGAGTGTAGCAGGTAGAGACAATGAGTAGAGACAACTAAAACGTTTGACTGGGAGGGAATAAAAGTAAAGCAGAAGAGTGGGAGGAAATAAAACAGAGGGAAGATTTTCTTTCCTTCTTTCTTTCTTTCTTTTTCTTCTTTCTTTTCTTTCTTTCTTTCTTTCTTTCTTTCTTTCTTTCTTTCTTTTCTTTCTTTTCTTTCTTTCTTTCTTTTCTTTCTTTCTTTCTTTCTTTCTTTCTTTCTTTCTTTCTTCTTTTCTTTCTTTCTTTCTTTCTTTCTTTCTTTCTTTCTTTCTTTCTTTCTTTCTTTCTTTCTTTCTTTTTCTTCTCTTTCTTTCTTTCTTCTTCTTTCTTTCTTTCTTTCTTCTTTCTTCTCTTTCATTTAAATGAAAGAGGCAAGTTTTGCTGAGATAAGAAAGCTCAAGTAGAGTAACAAGACTCAGAAGACAGTAGATAACATACAAGATTCCTGTGGTGGCAGGAAGAGAGGGACTTGAGCAACAGTGAAGAAGCTGGACTTGAACGGAAGAAGGCATAGAAGATCTATCACTTCCATTGTAGCAGATGGGCATTTTTGGTTTCAGGAATTGAACGCCTTCCTCTCTAGCAGCTTATATTTTCTCTGTGAAGCAATAAGTAATCATTTACTGAGCATGAAAAATGGTGGAGTGCTAGAGGTTTGACACTACTGTGAAATACTGAAATAATATGTTTTATGGAATTTCAAGTCAATTTAAAAAAAAAGGAGCAGGTCTGCCAAGCAATGTTGAAGTTCCATTTAACATTAACGACCATGAATTTAGAGGTAATCTGATAAGTTTTATGCAGTGCTTTTTCAACTAAGTTCAGTATGTCCAACAAGAAGCGTTTTTGCCTGGATGAGAGAGAACTCATCTCTTGCTACATCTCTATGAAATCTTGAATATATACCCCTGTAAATTGCCATGTCCATCCATGCACCCATGCATTGTCACCACATAAAAATGCTCCTCTAGTGCTCTTATTCTCACATGTAGCCCTGGACTCCCTCCTCAGTGGAGAGTCTGCTGCTTCCCCTGCTTGTTCTCTCTCTCTCTCCTCTCTCTCTCTACCTCTCTCTCTCTCTGTCAAATAAATAAAATCTAAAAAAATTTAAAAAAAGAAAATTAGAAGTATTCTTTAATCACTGACCATGATTAGGGTAAATAACACAATGTCTATACAACCTAGAGCAGACTTCTTGTCTACCCTCTTCTAACACATTCTCTCTGTTACTGTCATAATAATAATATTAATCATTGTTTCTAACAACAAAGTCCTTACAGAAATGCTCTATCAAAATACAGGCTTTCCATATGGTAAAATCAAATTTTTTAAAAGATTTATTTCTTTTAGAGAGAGAGAGAGCACAAGCAGAAGGGGCAGAGGGAGAGGGAGAGAGAATATGAAGCAGACCCCATGCTGAGCACAGAACCTGATGCAGGGCTCGATTCCACAACCCTGAAATCATGACCTGAGCAGAAACCAAGAGTCAGAAGCTTAATCAATTGTGCCACCCAGGCACCCCTCATAAAATCAAATTTGTGACCAACTCAGAACTTGTCTAATGTTGAGTGAAGGAAGGAATCTCCAAGAGGATTTGAATCGAGTTATTCTAAAATGATTCTTGGGGATTTCAATCACTAAATCCAAGGATTTAAAGGGATCAGTGTGTTTGTTGTGGGGGGGTGGGGGACTGGGAGTATGTACACCTAGCAACAAGTAGACCCAAATTGCACAAATGTTAGTTTTTCAAGACTTCTCCAGTAAGTGAAACTTACACATTTGGGCACCATTGTTTCCTTTTGAAATCTGATGAAACTTATGAGTATTCTCCCTGAAAAATGCTTACACAAACATATGCACGTATATTTTATTACATGTTTAAGATTTTCCCAGATACCCTGAGTGTCAGCCATGAGCGTCAGTTCATAGATTACCAAGAAAATAATCACTACTTGGGGTAAAATCAGCCTATACTTTGAGGTTTCTTCAGCTAGCTCAGGCTTTCTAGACCCCATTCCTGAGAACCAGTCAACACTAAATTTGTCACAAGAGTGTGGGGGAGAAAAATAATAACCCTCACACATTTTAATAATACCTGTCATAATAAGGTAGCATGTTTCTCTTAATCCAGAACTTAAAAATTAGAGTAAACCTTTACATTCCTAGATGATACATGTTGTAAGATTTTAGCTGTTTTTAAAGTTAATTATCATAATCCAGGAGTTACTCCATAGGAAAAAAAATAGAGAGATGAAAGTGGGACCAGAAAATCATAAATCCAGGCTGGAGGTAGGCTTACCATTCATCCCTCTTTGCCCAGGTTAAAGAAAGGATCCAGGATGTTAGGCTGTCAGCACTAACACTCAGCAAGTTTCTGGGAAGCTGGGATGAACTGGTCAAGCAAATGGACAGATGACATTGTTGACTCTTGACCAATGTGGCATGACTCAGAAAACTATCCTTTGTCAGCATTATCAATTCGAATTGGTACTTAGGAAAAATTACAAGTAGTAATAACTAAAATTTAAGTTTACTTTGTGATAGGCAGAGAGATGAACACTTTCACATGGAATATAGCGTTCTTAAATCTAGTTTTATAATAGAAGTATAATTATTACACATCTTAAGGATGAGATTCAGTAATTAGCTCACGTCACATAATGAAAAAGTAGAAGATCCAACATTCAAACACAGGATATCTGACTCTTGGGCTTGAGCTTTTAACCACAACACTAATACACACTAAGTCTTTAAAATCACTTGAAACCTGTAGAAAACATCAACTGTCTGCTTAAGAATAAAAAGGTTGTACTATTTTCCATGACATAATTACTCTTATCTCAAATTGTTAATGAGTTAAGGTACAGAGATACCATATGTGGAGTAAGTAAGGTGAAGCTAGATATTTCAAGACAGGTTCTGATACTGAGAAATCCATTTTTATTTTTTTTAATTTTTTAATTTTAAATTCAATTTTTAAATAAATGTGACTAATACATGTATAAGGCAATAAAAAATGCATGAGAATAATTTCATGTGCTTCAAACAGAGACAAGAGGAATTAAGTAGTTCACATATTGGTCTTAATAGTTTCAGCAATATAATTTCATAAAAACACATTTTATGTTCTCATTGTAATTAGGGAAAAGATGTTCAAAGAAGATGTCAACCTTAGAATCCTTTTCAGAGATGTATCTGCATTTGAAAAAATAGACCAAATTAGAATTTTGCAGAAATTAGATTTCTTGGCTATTATTGTTTAAAAAATACAGTCATTACCCTCTTAGAAACCCAAGTTTGTTTTCAAAATCTTTGAGAACACATGAGGATATTTAGGTTTGTCCTGAAACTGGATACTTTAAATGTAAGGACAAAGGTATTCACCTCTATAGAGACAGTAAAGGGTATCATATTTCTAATTAATTCTTCTTCTTCTGTTTTTCTCAACCAAACACAGCATGAGCCTCCTGTATATTTTGAAAGACATGCTATTAGTGTTCAAGCATGAACTGACAACCATTTATTGGGCCGTTATATACTGGATTTATACATCAAGTAAGAGTACAGATTGATGACTACTAATAGCCTTTTCAATTAGACTTTCTCTAAGTCTGTGCATTTCTAAGCTTATGGAAACTCTAAATTTTCAAAATGTCATTTCCAATTCTATACATAATTTAAGCCCAGAATTTAACCCTACTGGCATCTATGAATCAGATTAGGGCATCACATTTATTTCTACAGCAGCAAATATTTAAAATGTTGGAAAGTTTTGAGAAACCTGTGAGATGAGGAGCTGTTTTTCCCCCAGATAAATCATAAATTTTCTTTTAAAGTAAGGCCAACCAAAACGAGACACCATCTGTAAAATTTTAAAGTCAGGTATTCATCACTGTGATTTAAAAAGGATAAAGGCAACCCAGATGGATGACTCACTGGGACAGCATCACAGAAGGCAATCTGGTGTAATATTGAATACACCTGTTGGAGGTAGAAGGAGGGAGAAAGTGAGAATATTTTTATCTTCCAATATTATCCAGGAATATTACAGTAAAAATATTTGGCAACTTCTTTTTATATAGTCCAAATTAACTGAAGATGGATGGTTAGGTTCAATTTTATTTCTTTTTGTAGGATGTGCCCACAATTGGCAAAATAAACTAAACAGTCTAGCTGTAATTATTGTGAAATGGTATGTTTCCCTAAATAAAAGCAAACAAAGGGTTAAAATGGTTTTGGCTGAATCCTTCCAAGATTAAACTCATCAATCACCAGATGGATGGAATCAATTGTTTATGCATGCAAACATAGTCTTTATTTTTTAAAGGAGTTTACATGAGAAAAGAGAATTAGATATAGTCAGGAAAAAAAGCAACTTTTAAGATGAGCTATGAGTAAAATTGTTAGGAGTAGGGGGTGGGAGAAGAGGAATTACCATTTCTCAAAATCTTTTCCTTTTCCTATTATATAGAAATTAGAAATCAAAGATGAGAGAAAAACAGCAAAGAGGACAAGTGTTTAGGAAAAAAAGGGGGAGAAAAAGTTAGAGCCTTGTCCTGGAACTCTCTCCCAACATGGGAAATGGAAGAGCATCCGTTCCCTCAAGGGAATGGCATTTTGTCAGCTTGGCTCTCCCTGTGTTTTACTGCCAGCACTTCACTCACCACTGACACCATCCGGAATCAGCCCAAAGTTCACTTCCCCCCTAGCGCCTGATGGTTGAGCGTGGCTTACCTCCTACATTCTACCTTCAGTTAAATGCGGAAGATTTTGGAGGTTTGGGAGGCTGTGATAGAGTTGCATTCTCAGTTTTGTTCCTGATAATCTTTTAAATTACAGTTTACCATCATTTCCGTCTCCTTCCCCTTGACTTAAATTATCGCTAAATACCCCATTCTCAGGGAGATCTTCCCTAACTCCGCACTGGGGTGGGGAGCCTGCTTAAGATTATCTCTCTGCATCTCCCTCTGTCCCTATCCTCTCTCTCAAAAAATAAAATAAAATCCATGAGGCAGGCATTTGGATCTGTCTGGCCCATTGCTATGCCCTGCACATAGTAGGCACTCAATAAATATCTGCTTCTTGAATTAATTATTTGTCTTGGCCAGTATATCTGGGTTATATCAGAAGTATCCTACTTCATTTGTCACTATTTCTTTGAGGGCCATAGATAATATAATGGTCAACTTAGGGCTACGTGACAGCGAGAGGGTGCAGATTTTGGAGGCTATGGACCTGGGTTTGTATCGTGGTCTCACTACTACAACCTGAGCTTTGGACACTGAACTTCAGCTTCCTTACCTTTAAAGTGAGAATTAATATAATACCCTCTTTTTGGTGTTAACTGTTATCAAATAACTTTTCTGAAAAGAAATATATATAGAAAAAAGCTATAGAAATATTGGCTATTTCTGTTTAATAAGAAAATCTGGCTGATTTATCTGAAGTAGTAAGTAGTGGACTGGAGCCTGCAAACTATATTAAGGCATTTGTACTCCTTGGATGTGATCTATGGTAATAATTGGCTAGACACCTGAAATACTTTATTAATGCTCCCAAGTAGTTCAATATTTCTTGAATCTCTACGTTTGGAGACCCAGTTGGTCATTGTAGCTGAATTTATACAATAGCTTCGATCTTTTCTACATAATGCTATGATTGACCTGAAATAATTACAACTTTACTTTATATGCAGCATGCACTTTTCATATCATATAACCTATTCTTTAGCAAACACTTAACTTTAAAATTTTGGAAAAGAAGTCATTCTTTGGTATGTTTGTTGTCACTTAAGAAAAATTGGTGTGGTAAGTTTATTGTCTAGAGAGAAAATTGTTATTTGACTCTATAAAATAGCCTACTTTTCATACCATTGGTATAGCACTTCATTTTAGAAATGTGGTATTTTAATATTGTAGGAGCATGAAGAGGAGATGATTTCAGTCACCAACTGAGAATCATGAGCTCAAAGCCTTTAAGGAATGAAACAGCTGGAAGTGAGGGAAGAATGGCTGGATTTTATTTTAACCTTTTATTTGACGTCCTTCTGACTTCACCTCCCACTTAATTCAGATTTATTGTACAGTAGTAAGTCTGATGCCAAGCAGAAAATGTCAGGCTGTAGGAGAAGTTGCAACAAGCTGAGAAGCAGGTAGGTCTACCTTATACCCAAGGAGTAATTCAGTACCATTTGCTTTAATTAGCCATGCTGATTCCTCTGCAAGGTAATCCCTCGAAACCTGACATAAACCAAAAGTGCCCTGCTAGGCTGTAACCTCTGCTGAGGACTGAACGTATCTTTGTCTGATTCTTACCATTATTGTAGTCTTTCTTCTTTCTTGCTCTAGAGACCCTTTTTAAAAACTGATAGAGACTTCAAATTATGCCTTGTTGAATTAGTCTAAATGAGTATTGAGTGAATAAAGAAAAACCACCATAGATAGTATCAACAAGGTGAATAGTGGTTACTGATCTAACCCACTCATACTATAGGAAAGGAAGCGAGGGTGGAAGAAGGTTGAGTGATTCATTCAGAGAGTGAGAGATGGAGATGAAATGAAGAGTGAAGTCTCCATACCAAGTCTAAGGTTCTTTCTGTGTAATGTTCTCTGCTTTGAGTGTTCTTTTTGGCCTACTTGAATATTTATAAATTAGACTCTAGCAATGAAATAATTTATTATCTGTTCATCAAGGAAAGGGCAAACTACAGAACTGGTGCAGTTGGGCAGATGTTTATCCCTTAAATGGGAAAATACACAGGCAGTGTTTAGGTCCGTGGTTTACTAGTTACTAAGTGAATGTTAGTCAACATGCATTTATCAGGCACTGAGTAACAACATCTGAGGTATTTGTGAATTCTCTCAGAATTGGACAATATGAACCTTTTATATAGTCATGCATTAGCTCTTGCGACTGTGGACAATCTATATAATTTCTGCAACTCACTTTTCTCATCTACAAAAAGAGAAAGCCAATATTAACCATCCAGTGTTGCAAGCGTAATACCTGGAATTTAACAGATGCTTATAAGTGGTGGTTGCCATTAAAATCTCATAATGATATCCTCATCATGAAGCAGCTAATGACTGAATATTTTAACCCAGCTTTGAGAAATGGAGATAGATTAAAACTGGCAACCATTTCACTTCTCTTTACCTCCATGCACATGGAAAGACTATTTCCTTGCCCCCTTGAAGTTAGGTGTGACCATGGGACTTTCTCTGACCATTGACATATAGCAGAAGTGTCATTTCTAGGTGGAAGCACATAAGAGTCCCTGCATTATCCTTTATCCTGGCTTTCTTCTGAACTATTTACTGAATCATCACTGGATGATCACAGCCCATACCACCTTGACACCTTCAGTAAGGACCACATGGAGCAGAGCACGCTGCTAATGAAAATGGATATGTACATGAGCAAAAAAATGAGGGCTGCGTTGTTTTCTTCCCCTGAATTTGGAAAAACTGTTTTCCCTTATGACAGTATAACCTACACTATCTTGATTTATACAAGAAGAGATTTCAAAGTTAAATCTTCTTGATAACTATTCCCTCAAAAACATCCACATAAATCCTTACTAGTATTGAACTTTTCTTAGAAAAATTCCATGTAACTTATTAATTTTGTCCCTCACATATAGCAATAAATCCATTCAACAATATCTTCTGAGAACACCTGTGTACATAGCACACCATATTCCCTAATTTCTAAAACAGTGACTTTTTCGTAGTAGACATGCAGTAGATGCTTGTTAAATTGAATTGCTGAATTTATTTAGATCGTGCCATTATTACTCAGAATACCACAGATTACTGTGTTTCTCGTAGGATAACTATTAGCCAGGATGCCATTATGGATCTAGAAGAATGAGACAGGCATCTAACAACTTAAAATACTTCAGCTCAGTTTCACCTGCAAATAGGAAGGTACTTCTTATGTCCACCATAATTCTCCTTTGCAATCCATGAGTTCTATATGATTGGGTTGAATATGAAGTGGACATATAAAATCATAAAAGGAGGAGAAACCTTAGGCCAAAGTATACAATTTATGTTCGGCTCTTTTATGCCCCCTCCCCGCAATGTCATTTTCTGTCTTTCTAGTCCTCCCCAAACTCTGGACACGTATATGACAGATTATAACTGCCCATTAAACAATATGGCACTCCAGTCTTTCTTGCCCCTGGTCCCCAATCCTAGTCCATGGAGCCAATCCCCAGGATTAGCCAATCAACTGTTTCCATCAACCTAATATGCAAGCCTAAGACTAAGGCTTCTGTTGGCATCTTGCAACAGTGATAGAAGAGCCTGTCTAACAATAAACTAACACAAAGGAAAATATTAGAGAGAGAGAGAGAGAGAGATTATCCTTTTTCAGTATTCTCTCCCCTTTCCAGTCTCACCAATCCCTTTTCCAGACTTGGGGACCTGCCAGCTTGGCAATTCTCCATACCCTACAACTTAAACCATTTCCTCTTCAGCCTCTTGAGAAGTCAGGTTGCTCTTCTTGCTACTCATATTGCACAACAGGGAGGCTCAATTTGTGGTCTCCTAGACCACCAATCATCACCCCCACCTTCCTATGATATAGTCCCCCAAATTGGCTATTACGAATGTTCACTATTCCCCCCCAAGCTCCTCCTCCCAAGTTCATGTCTACCTCTTCAACCCTAGAAGATGGCTCTGCCTCCTAATTCAGCTAAAAGTAGAGATGATTAAGAATGAATTCTCACAAATTCCTATTCCCCTAATTGGATATATTTATATTTAATCCACATTTTTTCTTTCTGCCTCAGTGAAGGAATTATTATTTTTTATATTTCAAGTTAATTCTTCCCCATGAGCTCCTGATTTTTCCCTTCCTATTGTCTAGGACTCCTCTTAGATTCATAGACTCTCTCTCTCTCAATCTCTCTCTCCCTTTTCCCCTACTAAAACATATTCACTCAGCTATTGGGGTGCCAAATTTAGCAAATAAAAACACTAAGCCATCCCATTAAATTTCCGATAAAGAATGAAAAATATTTAATCTAAGTATGTCCCAACTATTGCACGATATATTTATACAAACATTATTTTTTTACCTAAAATTTAAATTTAACTGGACATCCTGTATTTATTCTGGCAACTCTATTCAGCTACAGTGCACACAAGTGTACAATCCTTACAGACAAGTAGGGTGGAAGATCTCATTGCTTTCTCATCATTTGTATCAACTCATTCTGGGTGAATCGTCTTGGCTTCATGCTGGTATACTCATTTGGTTGCTGCAGACCTTCTTCTCACAAATATTGACCTCAAGAGCATCACTTAAGTGTTATTATGGCAAAAACTCCTTACTACCTAGGAATAAAGACCGATAGGAAGGAATAACGAGATTGAAGGAAGCAGGAAAATCTGTTCTAATGCACATACACATGTGAGTGCCCCACGGCACACACTCCTATTCACTCACACAAACTCTCATCATCTCTACATCTCATTCCCGTCATTACCCTCTCTTTTTCCTCTTCACGGAATTTTCTACACTACCCAATTCCCAAACCTATGTAATCTGCCCCAGTTCTCCTCATTCTAATGAGTCTGCTGAAAATAAGGTTATTAACCAACTTCTACTCGTGAAATCCAGCAGACACATTTAGTCCTCACCTTACCAGTTCTCTGCTTCATTTCATATGTTTTACTGTCCTTCCTTCTGGAAACACTGGTATGGTTTGAATTATGTCCCTCAAAAGACATAATGAAGTCCTAATTCCCTGTACCTGTGCATATAACCTGATTTGGAAAAGGGGGCTTTGCAGATGTAATCAAATTAAGATGAAGTCATTAGGGTGGGTCCTAATCCAATGTGACTGATGTCCTTATAAGAAGAGGGAAATTTAGGGTGCCTGGTTGGCTCAGTCAGTTAAGCATCTGCCTTCAGCTCAGGTCATGACCACAGGGTCCTGGGGTTGAGTCCCGCATCGGGCTCCCTGCTCCGCGGGGAGTCTGCTTCTCTCTCTGCCTCTGCCCTCTTCCCCCTGCTCATGCTCTCTCTCTCAAATAAATAAAATCTTTAAAAAAAAGAGGGAAATTTGAATACAGACACACACACAGAGGTGAATGCCATGTGAAGATACAGACATAGAGGGTAGATGCCATATGAAAACAGAGGCAGAGACAGAGGTGATGCAGCCACAAGCAAGTAATGCCTGGAACCTCCAGAAGCTAGAAGAGCCAATGAAGGATCCTCCCCTCCAGGTTTTGAGGACAGCATCGTTCTTCTGACACTTTGATTTTGTACTTCTAGCCTCTAAATTGTGGGAACACATTTCTCTTGTTTTAAGCCGCCCAGTTTATGGGATTGATTATGGCAGCCCCGAGAAACTAATATACTCCCCTACTTTAGTGCTCATGACACCGTTACATTATTTTCTGAAATTTCCCAATTCTTTTCAGATGTTTAATCTTATTTGTCCATTTAATATGTAAATGTTGTTATTTACCGGAGTTTGACTTTCAGTCCTTTATCCCTCTCATTTTATGTGATTTACTGAAATGACCTTATCTACCACAGAGCTTTAACTACCACCTATGTACTGCCCACCATGTAAAAATACAACAGCTAACTGCAATTCATATTAGTAGTATTAGTCAGTAGAGAATAGAAACAATGGTTCTTTACATCTCTTGGTCCTAAACACAAGTAGCACCATGTGGAAAACAAATCACATCTAATCCCTCTTAAATTAGTGGAGGACTTTGTGACTGAGGAAACGCATGTACCTTGACAAGCTTCCCATTCTCATTTTGTGTCCCAGAAGTGAGCCAGTCAGATTCCTCAACCCTAACTTTCCCAATAGTCATTAAAAATGTTAATTCTGAGAGCAATGTAAACGTTTATTCTAACAGTTATTGTGGGGCATAAGAGGTCACGGAATGAAAACTGCTGAGTGAGACTAATTCTGAGTACCTTCCTAAATCGGCAGAAATGACTGAACCAAGCACTAAAGAACCCGAGTCCCCATCAGGATTATTTTAGGACCACTATGCTGGCTGGCTTTATTTATTTATTTATTTATTTATTTATATTTTAAAAAATAATGTCCATTTCATTCTTTCAACGTTTTGAGGTGACTTACAGAAAATATAGAAAATAAAATAATAATAAAAATTAATGATCCTATGAAAACTGCTTAATAAAGTTTCTAAGAGTGCTGTGTAGCTTAAATGGGCAAATATGTGAAAATGAGTTTATTATTATAAAGCAACAAAAACACGAAAGGAAGGTATTATTATTTTGTGAAAAAGAAAGTTGCTTTTCAAAGAAATAAAAGTCTCATATCAACTTAGAACTCTATGCAAAATCTAGTATGAGGGCCCAGTTTTTGTGAAACAAGCATGAATTTGACAGACATCCTGGCCTCTCCGTTCTTAAAAAGCAGAGTGAAATCAGTGGAGATCAGCTAGTTCTGGGAAGAGAATGTAAATGACAACAAACCATAACCAGAAAATGACTGTCTCTTTTGTAGACAACATTTTTATATTGTTGGAGTTTATGAGGATTTTGGCAGCCTCCCCAATCCCTATTGGATCTTGATTTTTTTTAAATTTAAAATGGTACTTATTAACCTGATTTATATTTGAAAAATGCCATCCTAATGGAGCTGAGTCTTCATGATGGATGCATCCTATCACAGTTACCTACTCATATGCCCAAGCACATGGGTTCTATTGTCCCAGATGGAACACACCTGTGACTTCCCTGGCATTTGGCACAGAACTGGCCTGACATAAACCCATTCCTGAATGGCACATTGTCCCTTTGTTCCTTTTCCCTCAGAACGTCTCCTTTTAGGAAAACAGAAAACACACCTAGGTAAACAACAAAGCACGTTGTCATAAAGGGCCTTTAGTGAGGCATGAGCCAGCCAAGATGAGAACGTGGTTGATTATCGCCAGCACAGTCATCCAGGAAACATGCAAATAGGAGTTGCAGGGACACAGAGCAATAATGTTTTCCACTGTGCTGAGCTGCACAGTGACACAATTACAGGCCCATCTGCAGGAACTCATACTTTCTGGGAACCTGATAGAAGGTCTGCCATTTCATTTTTCTACCTGCACCAAAAGCCAGATATTGCTATGTCATCTACTTCAGCACCTTGGTTTCAGTCTATCAAATCTGGTAATGAGATGACTTCTTAACTTGGGGGATACCCTCGGCGCTGTCCCACCCCTCTCATGACCAGCAAGCACGTAGATCTTCAGCCCCCTCTTCACAGATTATTCTGAGAAAATCTGCTGACTGGAGGATATTTCCCCTATAGTAGACAGATGAACAAAACAAAATGGATGGAAATAATTAAATAAAGGATGAAGGAATTGGCAAGCAGGAGCTTGGCTAACAGAAAAGAATCTGCTAGTTAATAAATTGAGGTTGAACATGATGGAGTTGAAATGTAACCTTTACAAGTAGAATCTATAAGAATTCAAAATTAAAATGTTGGAAAACACAGTGACGGGCCCATCTTTGTTTAATAGTGACTTCAGTGATTTAAGAATTGTAAATTCTAATAGAAGTGAAACATAGAAGAAAAGAATGAAAACGGTACCTTTTCAATTCTTCTAGAATAAAATGGATTAGAAAAATATTTGTGAGGATGCTCAAATAAATGAATGAGATCAGATATATACCTGTGTCTCCCTTGAATTTTCTTACATAAAAGGACTTCCAAAATCTGTGCTACTCAAATCTCATTGAGAAGATCTGCCTACATTTCCAGATTGATTAAAAAAGAAATCTTATATACTAAGATCAAGGTAGACAATATAACTTTAAATTATAAAAAACAAATCAAATTCTTCAGCTTGCTTCTCTTATGTATGGGTTTCTCTTATGTATGGGTTTCCTGTTTATTTTAAATTTATAATTTTTGTATATATTTTCCTACCACCTTGAATGGGTTATAAGGGAACAGAAGGGATTTTAGGCAGCTGTTCTCCTACCAATCAAAGACTACATTAATTAATGTTAGCCCCATTATTTCATTGTACAAAATCACTACATAACTTGTTTCAATTATAAAACCTAATGTTGATGTCAGAACTATAGAAATGTGAAATATTCATCAGAAAGAAACAGAATCTATAGTCCAAGATTTTCATTTCATAGAAGGGGAACCTGAGACTCAACAAAGATAGTTGTTACACAATAAAACACATTTCAGAGTTGGTTGTATTTATTTTTTAAAGGATTTATTTATTTATTTTAGAAAGAGAGAATGAGAGGGGGGAGGGGCAGAGGGAGAGAGAAACTCCTCAAGCTGACTCCCTGTTCAACGTGGAGCCTGACACAGGGCTCAATCCCAGGCCCTTGAGATCATCACCAGAGCTGAAATCAAGAGTCAGACGCTTAACCAAATGAGCCACCCAGGTGCCCCCAGAGTTGGATGCATTTAAACAAAATTGTCCTGGAATTAGAACGTAGCTCCTTCAGAGACCTTGTCCACTGATGTCAGGCTTTATCTGTTTTACTCATGAGCTGGCAAAAATAAAGAGGTCTAGTATCTCAAAGATGGAAGGCCAGTTAGAGGCCACCTTATCCCTCTGGCTAATAGATGGAGATGTGAAGAGTAACAGACACAAGAAACTATTTCCTTAGGACTGTGTATTAGTTAACTAGTTAATATTGGGAGTTAATGATCTTTTACCCTCCATTCAATAGTTTACCCAGAGCAGAGAGAATTCAGTCTTATTCTAAACCCAGTGAACCTTAGAAAAGGTGCTTAGTTTATTTGGTGACTTACCTACCACAAGTGAACATCAGAATATTTTATTCTATAAACTGCATGAGACAAGCATTCTACCAACCAGCTGTGCAGATGACCCAAAGAAGAGGACTATGAGAGGTAAATCCACCTTCCGGAACACATGGAAGGCCTGAAATTATTAATGTTGCAGCGGAGAAAGATGCTTCCCTGAATGCACTCAGTTCCTTCTTTGTATGTAAACCCCTGCTTTGGCATTCTCAACTTCCTTCTCGTCAGGCTTGTGGTGCCTCTGAACTGCTATCTCCACTTTTTTTAAAACATCCTCTAGGGAAAAGGTTGCTATCATTCATACCTTAATGAATTTTTCAATTGGAGTTGTACTTTGGCCAAAGGAATTTGTATTTTAAGTCACATATGTATTTGTAGAAAGGTTTTTTTTTTTCTCCCCCTCCTTGTAAGCGCAGCAACAAGTAGGCAGGAAAAGCATTTGGGAGTACATACAGTTTTTTTCTGACATCCTTGAAATAACACCATATGGTTGGCTTCCTTTGTTGTCTTTGAGTAAGCCAAAATCTGGTCCCACAAGGACTGCTTGCTAACCAGGGCATAGTCATATGGCCACAGATTTGTAGAGCACACCTTCCAAGGTGTGGCCTGTGATGTGAAAGGTCATCTGTTTTTAGTGACCCTCCCAGAATTCCCCTTGTCAATATGTAACAGGTGACTGATAAGTACTGAAGGATCTGTATGAGTGCACAATTTAATTCAACTTTGTTTTTGTAATATCACTGGAGAGTCTAATTGAGGTGAATATTTCAAATTCCAATATAATTACTTACTGCACAATAATGGTTTTGTAGTTTGCAAATATCAATAGAATATCTTCCAAGTTATTTATCACTTTATTAAACCTATAAAAGAAAATGCCAGAGAAGCATGTCTAGAAAGACTGAGTTGTACAATCTAATTCCAGCTCTGCAACTGAACTGTTCATTCATTCATTCCTCATGCATGCATGCATTCAACAAACTTGTATTGAGCTCATACTATATCCACCCTGTAGAACTTAACATTCTAACAGAGGAGAGAGACAACAGCTGTAATAAAAAAGCAAAACATATTTTATGTTAGAAGATGATATATGCTATTGAAAAATGAAAAAAAAAGGTACATCAAAGTTAAAGGAATGGGGAGAACGCAGAACTGGGCATGATTTTGCGGGAACTTAAAATTGCAATAACTAGGAAGGAAGGGGTATTATGGAGGACATGACTTAAGGGATGGACTTGAACTATACCTATGAACCTCTTAGTTTTCTAATTTTTGAAAGGAAAACATATAACTTAAGTTAAAATAATGGCTGAAAGAGAGTAAGAATTATAATTAACATCTACCCACATAACCTTGCTATGGAATGAGAAAGTTGTAGATTTCCATCATTACCACCCTTCCACCACACTCCAATCCATTCCTAATTATATGTCTCCAGAACTTGCCAACAGGCTCACAATTTATCCCTGTGTTTCCTTTGTTTTTTGTTTTTGTTTTTGTTTTTGTTTTTACTTTTTCAATCTATTCTGCACTCAATAGCTTGATTTTGTTCTTGAAACATGACTCTGCACATGATCCACACATCTTCAGAATGTTTTCATTGCTCCCAAAATTACACCTATCAGAATGACTAAAATTTAAAAAGATTGACAACACCAAATACCAGGAAGGATGTGGGAAAACAATTATTCATACATTTTTGGTAGAAATGTAAAATGCTACAGCCACCTAGAAAATAGTTTAGCAGTTCTTTAAAAAATCTATCATGCAACTACTTTTCTGAATTGTATTTTAGACATTTATCACAGAGAAATGAAGACATATGTTTATACAAATCATATACAGAAATATTATAGCAGCTTTATTCATAATATCCACACACTGGAAACAACTCATATGTCCTTCCACAGGTGAATTGTTAAACAAACTATGGTATATCCACACCATAGAATACCAGTCACAAACAAAAAAGAATAAACTATTGGTACATAAACAACCTGAATGAATTTCCAGAGAATTCTGCTGAGTGAATAAAGCCAAGTCCAAGTTACATACTGTAAGTTTCCATTTATATAATAGTCTCAATATGACAAATGTTATAGAAATGGAAAACAGATTAGTGGTTGCTATGGGTTAAGGAAGGGGTGGAGATGGGAGGAAGGTAGGGATCTCTATGAAAAGGTAACAAGAAGGATTCTTGGGGTGATGGAAATGTTCAGTATCTTACTATTCCAATGTTGGCATCTTGGTTGTGATATACTACAGTTATACAAGGTGTTACCATTGGGGTAAATTGCATAAAGGGTACCTGGGATCTTTCCATATTATTTCTTGCAACTGCTTATGAACCTACAAATAATTATAAATAAAAAGTTTAATTTTTTTAAAAAGCTACATTTGCTTTCTTTTAGGTCAATTTCCATTAATTCAATTAGTATTTGTCAAGTTTTGATTGTCAGTCTCTATTCTTAAGAGTCCATTCAATACCTGAATGGCAAGCATGTGTAATCTCACAAGCCAAATGATCAGTTAATGGTGGCTTCCTAGAGCGCTTTGCTGAACGGGGTTGTGAGTCACACATATCCAAGCAGGCAAGAGTGCCATAATAGACTATCAATGTCTACAATGAATGTGGAGATGAAGGGTGCCAGATGACATCTCTGATCTCTTGAGCAGTGTCAACACATAAACAAGATTTACAATATTAGAGGGTAAGCAGTAATAAACAGTAGTAATAAGTAATTCGGCCTGAGTATGTAGGGAAGACACCAAAATTATGGAGGCATTTTTTTTTTAAAAAGGCATAATTATTTGCAACAACATGGTTGGAACTAGAGGGTGTTAAGTTAAGCAAAATAAGTGAAACAGAGAAAGACAATTATCATATGATCTCACTGATGTGTGGAATTTAAGAAACAGAACAGAGGATCGTAGGGGAAGAGAAGAAAAAATAAAACAAAACAAAACCAGAGAGGGAGACAAACCATAAGAGACTCTTAATCATAGGAAACAAGCTGAGGGTTGCTGGAGGGGAGGCGGTGGAAGAATGGGGTAGCTGGGTGATGGACATTAAGGAGGGCATGTGATGTAATGAGCATTGGGTGTTACCTAAAACTGATGAATCGCTGACCTGTACCTCTGAAACCAATAATACATTATATGGGGGTTGGGGGGGGGAGAGGAGCCAGATGGCAGAGGAGTAGGAGACCTAAATTTTGTCTGGCCCCAGGAATTCAGCTAGATGGGGATCAAACCATTCTGAACACCGATGAACTCAACAGGAGATCAAAGAAAAGAATAACAGCAACTCTCTGAACAGAAAAGCGACCACTCTCTGGAAGGTCTCGTCTGATTTGTTTATTGTATATTTTTCTGGTGTTGTTGTTACCCTGTTAGCGTTTTGTTCTCTCATTCATCTGTTCTCCTCTGGACAAAGTGACAAGATGGAAAAAAAATCACCTCAAAAAAAAAAAAAAAAAAAGAACAAGAGGCAATACTGACTGCCAGGGACCTAATTAATACAGACATTAGTAAGATGTTGGAACTAGAGTTCAGAATGACAATTTTAAAGATACTAGCTGGGCTTGAAAAAAGCATGGAAGATATTAGAGAAACTCTGGAGAAATAAAAGAACTAAAAACTAACCAAGTCAAAATCAAAAAGGCTATTAATGAGGTGTAATAAAAAATGGAGGCCCTAACTGCTAGGATAAACAAGGCAGAAGAGAGAATTAGTGATATAGAAGACCAAATGATAGAAAATAAAGAAGCTGAGAAAAAGAGAGATAAACAACTGCTGGATCATGAGAGGAGAATTTGAGAGATAAGTGATACCATAAGAAGAAACAATATTAGAATAATTTGGATCCTAGAAGAAGAAGAAAGAGAGAGAGGGGCAAAAGGTATATTGGAGCAAATTATAGCAGAGAACTTCCCTAATGTGAGGAAGGAAACAGGCATCAAAATCCAGGAGGCACAGAGAACCTCTCTCAAAATCAATAAAAATAGGTCAACACCCCAACATCTAATGGTAAAACTTACGAGACTCAGAGACAAAGAGAAAATCCTGAAAGCAGCTTGGGACAAGAGATCTGTAACCTACAATGGTAGAAACATTAGATTGGCAACCAGACCTATCCACAGAGACCTGGCAGGCCAGAAAGCACTGGCATGATATCTTCAGAGCACTAAATGAGAAAAATATGCAGCCAAGAATACTATATCCAGCTAGGCTCTCATTGAAAATAGAAGGAGAGATAAAAAGCTTCCAGGACAAACAAAAACTAGAGGAATTTGCAAAAACAAAACCGGCCCTACAAGAAATATTGAAAGGGGTCCTCTAAGCAAAGAGAGAGCCTAAAAGTAATGTAGAGCAGAAAGGAACACAGACAATATACAGTAACAGTCACCTTACAGACAATACAATGGCACTACATTCATATCTTTCAATAGCTACCTTGAATGTAAATGGGCTAAATGCCCCAATCAAAAGACACAGGCTATCAGATTGGATTAAAAAACAAGACCCATCAATATGCTGTCTGCAAGAGACTTATGTTAGGCCCAAAGACATCCCCAGATTGAAAGTGAGGGAGTGGAAAACCATTTGCCATGCTAATGGACACCAAAAGAAAGCTGGGGTGGCAATCCTTATATCAGACAAATTAGATTTTAAACCAAAGACTATAATAAGAGATGAGGAAGGACACTATATCATACTTAAAGGGTCTATCCAACAAGAAGATCTAACAATTGTAAATATCTATGCCCCTAACATGGGACCAGCCAATTATATAAGCCAGTTAATAACAAAAGCAAAGAAACACATCGAAAACAATACAATAATAGTAGGGGACTTTAACACCCCCCTCACTGAAATGGACAGATCATTTAAGCAAAAGATCAACAAGGAAATAAAGACTTTATATGACACACTGGACCAAATGGACTTCACAGATATATTCAGAACGTTTCATCCCAAAGCAATAGAATACACATTCTTCTCTAGTGCCCATGGAACATTCTCCAGAATAGGTCACATCCTGGGCCACAAATCAGGTCTCAAATAGTACCAAAAGATTGGGATCACTCCCTGCATATTTTCAGACCACATGCTTTGAAGCTTAAACTCAATTAGAAGAGGAAAGTCAGAAAGAACTCAAATACATGGAGGCTAAAGAGCATCCTACTAAAGAATGAATGGGTCAACCAGGAAATTAAAGAAGAATTAAAGAAATTCAAAGAAATTCATGGAAACAAATGAAAATGAAAACACAGCTGTTCAAAATCTTCGGGATGGAGCAAAGGCAGTCCTAAGAGGAAAGTATATAGCAATACAAGCCTTTCTCAAGAAACAAGAAAGGTGTCAAATACACAACCTAACCCTACACCTAAAGGAGCTGGAGAAAGAACAGCAAAGAAAGCCTAAACCCAGCAGGAGAAGAGAAATAATAAAGGTCAGAGCAGAAATCAATGAAATAGAAACCAAAAGAACAGTAGAACAGATCAACAAAACTAGGAGCTGGTTCTTGGAAAGAATTAACAAGATTGATAAATTCCTGGCCAGACTTATCAAAAAGAAAAGAGAAATGACCCAAATAAATAAAATCGTGAATGAAAGAGGAGAGATCACAACCAACACCAAAGAAATACAAACAATTATAAGAACATATTATGAGCAGCTATATGCCAGCACATTAGATAATCTGGAAGAAATGGATGCATTCCTAGAGATGTATCAACTACCAAAACTGAACCAGGAAGAAATAGAAAACCTGAACAGACCTATAACCACTAAAGAAATTGAAGGAGTAATCAAACATCTCCCAACAAACAAAAGCCCAGGGCCAGATGGCTTCCCAGGGGAATTCTACCAAACATTTCAAGAAGAATTAGTACCTATTCTTCTGAAATTGTTCCAAAAAATAGAAATGGAAGGAAAACTTCCAAACTCATTTTACGAGGCTACCATTACCTTGATCCCAAAACCAGACAAGGACCTCATCAAAAAGGAGAATTACAGACGAATATCCTTGAAGAACATGGATGCAAAGCTTCTCACCAAAATACTAAGCAATAGGATCCCACAGTACATTAAAAGAATTATTCACCACGACCAAGTGGGATTTATCCCTGGGCTGCAACATTGGTTCAACATCTGCAAATCAATCAGTGTGGTTCAATACATTAATAAAAGAAAGAACAAGAACAAGAACCATAGGATCCTCTCAATAGATGCAGAAAAAGCATTTGACAAAGTACAGCATCCTTTCTTGATCAAAATTCTTCAGAGTATAGGCATAGAGGGTACATACCTCAATATCATAAAAGCCATCTATTCTCAATGGGAAAAAACTGAGAACTTTCCCCCTATGGTCAGGAACACGGCAGAGATGTCCACTATCACCACTGCTATTCAACATAGTATTAGAAGTCCTAGCCACAGCAATCAGACAACAAAAAGAAATAAAAGGCATCGAAATCAGCAAAGAAGAAGTGAAACTCTCACTCCTTGCAGATGATATGATACTTTATGTGGAAAACACAAAATACACCACCCCCAAACTGCTAGAACTCATACAGGAATTCAGTCAAGTAGCAGGATATAAAATCAATGCACAGAAATCAGTGGCATACCTATACACCAACGATAAAACAGAAGAAAGAGAAATTAAGGAGTCGATCCCATTTACAATTGCACCCAAAACCATAAGATACCTAGGAATAAATCTAACCAAAGAGGCAAAGAATCTGTACTCAGAAAACAATAAAATACTCATGAAAGAAATTGAGGAAGACTCTGTGACCCCGAGGGTCCTAAGACCACACTGTCCCATGAGTGTTCCAACCTCCACTTAGCCACTGGAGCAACATCCCTCAGCGGAGCTGACTTCTGTGGAAAAATCCAAGATATCCATTGACAGATGGATGGGTAAAGAAGATGTGGTATAGGGTGCCTGGGTGGCTCAGATGGTTAAGCGTCTGCCTTCAGCTCAGGTCATGATCCCAGGGTCCTGGGATTGAGTCCTGCATCAGGCTCCCTGCTCCTTGGGAGCCTGCTTCTCCTTCTGCCTCTCTCTCTCTCTCATGAATAAATAAATAAAATCTTTAAAAAAAAGAATATGTGGTATATATATATACAATGGAATATTATGCAGCCATCAAAAGGAATGAGATCTTGCCATTTGCAACGACGTGGATGGAACTGGGGGGTGTTATGCTGAGTGAAATAAGTCAAATCAGAGAAAGACGTGTATCATATGATCTCACTGATATGAGGAATTCTTAATCTCAGGAAACAAACTGAGGGTTGCTGGACTGGTGGGGGGTGGGAGGGATGGATGGGGTGGCTGGGTGATAGACATTGGGGAGGGTATGTGCTATGATGAGCACTGTGAATTGTGTAAGACTGTTGAATCAAAGCCTATACCTCTGAAACAAATAATACATTATATGTTTAAAAAAAAAAAGAAGAAGAAGATAGCAGGAAGGGAAAAATGAAGGGGGGAGGAAATCAGAGGGGGAGTCGAACCATGAGAGACAATGGACTCTGAGAAACAAACTGAGGGTTCTAGAGGGGAGGGGGTGGGGGCATGGGTTAGCCTGGTGATGGGTATTAAAGAGGGCACATACTGAATGGAACACTGGGTATTATATGCAAACAATGAATCATGGGACACTACATCAAAAACTAATGATGTAATGTATGGTGATTAACATAACATAATAAAATTTAAAAAACTAAAAATTTAAAAAATTTAAGAAATAATACATTATATGTTAATTAATTGAATTAAAGTTTATAAAAATGTTAATTTTTTTGCTCTTTTTTTATGTTATGTTAATCACCATACATTACATCATTAGTTTTTGATGTAGTGTTCCATGATTCATTATTTGCATATAACACCCAGTGCTCCATGCAGAATGTGCCCTCTTTAATACACATCACCAGGCTAGCCCATCCTCCCAACCCCCTCCCCTCTAGAACCCTCAGCTTGTTTTTCAGAGTCCATTATCTCTCATGGTTTGTCTCCCCCTCTGATTTCCCCCCTTCATTCTTCCCCTCCAGCTATCTTCTTCTTCTTCTTCTCCTTCTCCTCCTCCTCCTCCTCCTCCTCCTCCTCCTTCTTCTTCTTCTTCTTCTCCTTCTTTTAACATATAATGTATTATTTGCTTCAGAGGTACAGCTCTGTGATTCAACAGTCTTGCACAATTCACAGTGCTCACCATAGCACATACCCTCCCCAATGTCTATCACCCAACCGCCCCATCCCTCCCACCCCCCCACCAGTCCAGCAACCCTCAGTTTGTTTCCTGAGATTAAGAATTCCTCATATCAGTGAGGTCATATGATACATGTCTTTCTCTGATTGACTTATTTCGCTCAGCAAAGCACTCTCCAGTTCTATCCATGTCGTTGCAAATGGCAAGATTTCATTCCTTTTGATGGCTGCATAATAGTCCATTGTAGATATATATACCACAGAAGGCATAATATAAGGGAAATAACTTTCCATAGAGAGGAAAGCATGTGTATTGGCATAGTGAGAAGTGCTGGGTGGTTGCAACAGAGCAATCCTATATAAGAATGGTGGGAAGTGAACCAGAATAGACAGCTTGGGGCCACCTGCTCTTGGGCTCTCCATTGCATACATGCTAATGATTTCAGTTACTCATAATTTTAATGATCCTCAGAATCAAGGGCACATCATAATTTTAAATATTTTTAGCAGCATACAGAGAGTGTCTTTATCTGGGGCCCTCATCATCACTACTTTTGTGCATGTGAGCAGTATCACTTATAGAAAAGCAAAAAAAAAAAAAAGCAGACAGAGAGAACCCACTTCATTCTGGGGAACTAGCCTCATCCCTGGAAGTTAATCTTTTTCCCAAGTGCACCTGGCTCTGCTCAAAAGTATTATAGATCAGGAAAAAGCTTGAGAAAAATTTGTTTAAGTTGAATTAATTTTCACAACTGGTGCATAAAGATGCAAATACCATGCCTTTGAAGAGTCACATATGGTACATCACACATGTACGTCTGGATTTCTTAGTATGTGGCATTTGGATACATGATAGAAGAGTAATTCCCAACCTGGTTGATCATCATTCTTATCCAGGGAACTTTAAAAGTCTAAATTCTCAGACCATATTCCAAATGTACTCAATGAGCCTCTTAAGGAAGACCTAGGGATGTATTATTTTAAGCTCTCAAGTGGTCCTACTTTGGGGCAAGTTTGAAAAGAAGTATATTTAAAACTTCAGGCCTCTGATGGGCTGAATTGTGTGCCCCCAAATTCACATGTTGAATCCTTAACTGCCAGAACCTCAGAATATTACTATATTTGGAGATAAGATTTTTAAGGAAGTAATAAAGCTAAAATGAGGCCATTAGGGTGGGCCCTATCAATCGACTGGTGTCTTTATAAAAAGAGGAAATCTTCACATGCAGAGAGACAGCAGGAAAGGGCATCCATAGTGGAATGACCATGTGAGCACACAGGAAGAAGGTGGCCACCTGCAAGGCAAGGAAAGGGGCCTCAGAAGAAACCCAACCTGCCAACCCCTTGATCTTGGACTCCAGAACTGAGAAAATAACTTTGTTGTTTGAGCCACCCAGTCTGTGCTATTTTGTTGTGGCAGCCCTTGACACTGATAAAGGCTGAAATCCCATAGAACGCCAAATAAAATAAAGTTAGAATACTTGGTCTAGTGAGAAAAGTGAAGGTGAGAGAAAAGTGGAGAAGACCCAGCAACAGCTAGAAGATGAGGGATGGGGGAATCATCCACAAGAACTGGGGATGTGCAAACTAGAGCCCACTGGACAAATCTGCCCCATTACCTATTCTTGTCAATAAAATGTTATTGAAAGACAGGGGCACCTGAGTGGCTCAGTCGGTTAAGCATCTGACGTTGGCTCAGGTCATGATCTCAGGGTCCTGGGATCGGGCCCCGCATTGGGCTTCCTGCTTAGCTGGGAGCCTGCTTCTCCCTCTCACTCTGGCCCTTTCCCCCCTCTGCTCTATCTCTCTCTCTCAAATAAATAAATAAAATCTTTAAAAAAAAATTATTGAGGGGCTCCTGGGTAGCTCATTTGGTTAAATGTCTGCCTTCAGCTCCGGTCATGATCTCAGGGTACTGGGATCAAGCCTCACATCAGGCTCCCTGCTCAGTGGGGAGCCTGCTTCTCCCTCCCACTCTCCCTCTGTCCTTTCCCTCTCTCTCTCTTTCTCTTTCTCAAATAAATAAATAATATCTTAAAAAATAAATTAATTAATTTAAAATATTTATTGAAAGACATAGTTGTGCTCATTCATTTGCAATGTCTCTTTGGCAGTTTCCAGCTACAATGGCAAAGTTGAGTAGTTAAAACAGAAACCATTTGGCCCATAAAGCCTAAAATTTTACTATCTAGCCCTTTCCAGAAAAAAAAAAAAAAAACTATCAATTCCACACTAGAATATAAACTACAAGAGGGCAGGAACTTCATTTATCTAACACAGCACTGTCAAGATAAGTTTCTGCTTTGATCAAAGTATTTTATCTGTGCTGTCAGTACAGTAGCCACCAAACACATGTGGCTATTTAAATTTAAATTAATTACAATAAAATGAAATTTAAAATTTAGTTCCTGAGTCTCATTAGCCACAGTAAAGCTTGCCATAACCATATATGTGGTTAGCGGCGACCCTACTGTCTAACATAGGTCTGGTGTCATTCATCACTATATTCTCAATGCCCAGATCAGTGCCTGGAAAATAATAAAGAAGCTTTCCAGAAATCATCACTAAATGAGTAAATGAACGAATCAGTATGGAAGGAGAATGACATTTAATTGTTCATTCGTACATAAGCGTTAAAATTCACATTGAATGAAATTCCAAACTATGCCACTGTGGTAGGCAGAATTATAAAGAGATGCCTCCAAAAATCCAAATCTCCTGATTTTTCAACGCTAATTGAGGTACTTTTGTAAAGGGACTTTCCAATTGTCATTAAGGTTATGAATCTTAAGATAGAGAGATGATCCTGGAATAGCCACATGAGCCCTATCTCAACATGTGAATCCCTAAAAGCAGAGAAGTTTCTCTGGCTGGAGTCCAAAGACGGATGTTGCCGAAGAAGGAAGGAGAGGAGCCAGAGAAATGAGAAGTGTCAAAAGGATTTCTCCATCCTCCATTGCTTGCTTGAAGGAGGCCAAGAGCCTTTCTCATGCAGGTGGCCTCCAGAAGCTGAGAACAACCTTCAGCCAGCAGCTGTATGGCTCTGAATTCAACCAACATCCTCAATGAGCCTGGAAATGAATTTCTCCCTTGGGCCTCCAGAAAGGGACACAACCATGTTCTGAGGCTCTGAGCAAGGAACCAGTGCCTGAACTTCAGACCCAGAAACCGTGAGATGAGAAATAGATGGTAAGCTGCTCTGTTTGTCATCATCTGTCACTTAACCAGCCACAGTACAGACATTAAGTCTCCCAAAATTAGATTTTTAGAGTGATTATAGGTAAAGCATGAATAATTATATATTTGAAAGGAAAACCAACCCTCAGCCCATCCTCCAGCTATCCCTTCTTAAGGATTTAGGGGAAAAGGCAAGCATTCCATTTATGTAAGACAATCCTGCCTGGTTGAAAAAGACATCTTTGGAGCCAGTGTGAAAATCAGCTGTACTGGCCAGTCAGATGGAACACAAAAGCACCCAAAGACACCTCCTCTCAATGCCTACACCTTACCAAGTTCTACATTATCGAGGGCTTTGTGAAGAAAGTTTCAAGACCAATTAGACTGAAGCATCTCTAAGGTGACACACAACAATCACAAGCCACATAACCATGCATTCATGTTTTATGTCACTCCCCTCTCATGTAGTCGGGTTTCTTTCACATATCTCTTGAGATAGCCAATTATGTTTAACATATAATTACGACATTCTCAGGAAGCCCAAACAAATATAAATATAACAAAGTTATGTCTACCCAACACATTTAGCATCTAGCTAGTTATTTTCAAATACCTTTAAGGTAATGGCAAACATTTAGAAATGGCATTGGCCTTCATGATAATCTAATAGCCCACAACCCTCTTCCAAGAGAGCACAGTTGTCTCTGTGATAATGTCAGGCCTAGAACCCCTTTATTTTCATACTATGGCCTATACTTTTCCTATTACCTTTCTGGTATTTCATGAGCCTCACATCTTGGTGAATACTTCCTGTAACTTTCAGAGTGCAGCTTTCTGAGTTTTTATTCTACAATGTATACAATAATGGTAAAAATACAGAAGATACTTTTCAAGTTTTACCCAAACAGAATACCAACTTTTATTCCCCTTACACTATGTATTTCACAATTTCTTACTCATTTTTCTTGGTTCTCTTAGTCCCTGTTTCTCATCTTCTTGGCATTACCAATATTGTAATGGGCTTTTTCCGTATCCTAAGCCTCTGCCTATCTGCTTAATAAATTAAGAATATAAAAAAGTGAGCTGTCCTTTTTCTTTTTCAAGATTTTATTTACTTGAAGGGCACCTGAATGGCTCAGTCGTTGGGCATCTGCCTTCGGCTCAGGTCGTGATCCCAGGGTCCTGGGATCGAGCCCTGCATCGGGCTCCCTGTTAGGCGGGAACCTGCTACTCCCTCTCCCATTCCCCCTGCTTGTGTTCGCTCTTTCACTGTGTCTCTCTCTATCAAATAAAAAAATGAAATCTTTGAAAAAAAAGATTTTATTTACTTGAGAGAGAGAGTGAAAGAGAGAGCATGAGTGGGGTGGAGGTGCAGAGGGACAAGCAGACACCCTACAGAGCAGGGAGCCCTGTGGGGGGCTCCATCCCAGGACCCTAAGATCATGACCTGAGCCAAAGTCAGATACTTAGCCAACTGAGCCACCCAGGCATTCCAAGCTGTCCTTATCTTTGAATCATATGGATTATTATGAATTGATAAATTCTATGAATTATTATGCCATTACACAACTCTGATATATATCAAATCTAGGATTAATATTAGGACTATTTGGTCCTAATTTGCCTGTTACTGACAAGGGACAATAACTTCTAAAAAAGATCAGAGAAAAGTTAATTCCATGCTCTTCAAGATAGAGAAATTTATAATATTTTTGATAGTTTTTTTCTCTTTCTTGTGTTAGAGCTTAATTCACATTTTAAAAAGCATATTCTCATTTCTACTGAAGTATCTTTTTAACATATTTGAATGGTCTTGATTGGTTTAACTTAAGGCAAGAAAATGGACAAACAACAGAAAATGAAAAAGAAGAAAGTTGTGTAAGTGGTCTTAATAATAGAAAATATGAGCATCAAGTGATGTACATTTCCACATGTCAGTGTGATTGAGGCAGCACTTTTGATGATCATCAATGTGCATATTGTGATGTTAATAGATTATCAGTATAAGGAAATAAGGAATTTTCGTGAGGAAGCTTATTCATGTCTGCTGAAGAAACATTTCCCAAAGCATCATGAACAGAACACTCATTCCAGAAATGTTAATAGGTGCTCCTCATCAAATGGAATTTATGGTCAGATACAATTGAGCAACTCTTCGGGCTGCATCCCATTCTTGGAAAGTTGTAATTAGGATAAATGTGTGACAAGTCTAGAACAGTCATTGAGGAATTAAAATTCCTTCATTTAGTGAAATCCAGAACGCTCTCAAATTTATTTTACTAAAGGACTCTTTTCCAAAGAACATCTATTAATATCTCATGGGAAATGTTCTGCAAGAATAATCTTGCATCAATTTTTTTTCTATACTTAGTTGTAGTTCCAGTTTCAGGCTCTACAAAATAGTGAATATTTCCTACTGCACATGTTTTACTGTGGTCTGTATAAAATGTTTTAAGTAACCTGCAGGAATGTATAAAATAATAAAAATGTTCCCAAACCTGAAGGACTGGAAAGAGAAAAAGATGGTTATTTTTTTTTTCATCCAGGAGCTGTTTCGTCCATCACTCTTATCCTAATTCCCCGTCTTTCCTTTCCTTGCACACAAAACCAAGGGGAGAGATTTGCGGAGCACTGCAGTTGAAGAGAACTTTGCTTCTGGTGGTGAGTCTATCAAAGATGCATCAGAACTGAATATTGGTGAGTTTTGTACAGGCCAGAACAAAAGAGAAGACATTTTAAGGGAAGAGAACATAAAGGAAAGTCAGAGTGGGAAAAGAAGCAGCAGATTTCTGAAGTTATTTTGAACTTGGCTGGAGATAATTCATATAAAGCTCTGAGCAAAATGTGCCTTACACAGGATGGGCTTACAATTATTATTACCATGATTAATTGTCACAGGAGAATTACTTTCTCTATCTTCTATTTTCCGACCAAAGAGAAGAAATCAAAAGTCCCCTCCCTCTTGGAGAGTATTGCAGACACTCACTGTACCTCCCTTCTCTACCCCCTCCCCCCACCCGACTTCCGTCTCCCAGGGAGAAAGCATGCCCAGCCTGAAGGGGTAGAACATGTCTTTATCAGGACATGTGGCCCTAGTGGGCAGAGTCACTGTGTCTTAAAGGAGGACCTTCCAGTGCCGGGTCCTCTCTGGCCTGCTTGTGTTTGAGCACAGAAGACCATTTGGACCTCTCATTGGTAGTACTCTTGAGCTTCCTTTCTGCTCGGCATAGAAGCTGGAGCCTTTATCCCTTTTTCCCCTCCTATATGAAATAGGCCCACATTTCACACAGCTCGATGGGTCCACATCCACACAGCTGGATGGGTCCAGCTGCCGTTAATTCAGAAAAGTGAGAGTGGAAATATCCTCATGATCTTAGGCCCACATTCTCTAATCCAGCTCTTACCAGAAAGTTCTACAAAAGAGAACATAGGGTGCCTTCAGCTGCAAAGAACAAAATACCCAATAAAAATGATTTAAACAGTTGGGATTAATTTCACTTATGTACAAAAAAAAAAAAAAAAAAAATCCATGGCAGACCCCAGAGTTAATCCAGAGACTCGACAACAGGGCTGCAGATGGATTCTGTGGCCTTTGTCTTGGAATTGTGAAAGTTCTGAAACAGTTTCACGCATCCTATCTTCACACGATATTGTCCAAATTCAACAGCAGGGTGAGAGTATCTCCTCCCACCAGTCTTCAGGCAACTCCGTAACTCCCCTGGCCGGGATTAGGTCATATGCCCATGTTATGGCAACAGGGGAGGCTGAGAAATGGAGTCTCCAGCTTTTCCAGCCTTTGTAATGGTGTGGGGGGAGGGAGGGTCTTGCCCACAAGGAAGAAGAGAGATGGGAATGGTTATCAGGCATGCAGCTATCAGAGGATCCAATCTGACGCACACATAGTGTCATAAATGCTCTCCTGGTTTATCAACTGTCAAGAGAATATCCCAGTGAACTATCATCCAGGTCCCTGAAGGGTAGGTTAAAGAAGTTGTAGATCCTTAAACCTAATATTTATAAAGGAAGAGGAAGGGGGAATAAATGTTTACAGGAAGGAGCAGAGGGAAATGGAAAAGGGGCAATGATATAAAAGACTGAAGCCAGGTCATAGGAGACTATGTACTCGTTCCTAAGAATCCCCACCCAGGGTCCCATCACTGGGCTGGTGCACCCATCCCATGAGTGACATGAGTGTTGGTGGCAAAGGTTCACAGCCATAGCATTCCCTGAAAATCACTGATGGTTGAAGGGAGCTGCCTCAGCTGGAGATGCTTAGGACCTGCTGCATCCATAGTGGGCTGAAGCCCCTGAGACAAAGGAACAAAATGCAGTCTCCTTGCCCTCAAGATGGAAGAACTAAAGCATTCATACTCCAGAGCTCCCTTGGGATCAGGCCAAGGCTAGATGTCAGCTGAAAGCATGTCTGTGCTTAGCTTCTTCCTTTGGCCTCCTCTGCTCCTCTCTCTTCCTTAATGGGTTCTTCTGGGAACAACTCCTTAATCATTTACTTGCACAAGAACTCTTATCTCATATTCACTTCTAGGGGATCTGACCTAACACTGTCAGGAGTGCCAAGCTAAGAAATTTCAATTGCATTATAAAAGCAATGGGGAATTTAAATTAAAAAATTTAAAAAAAAAAGCAATGGGGAGCTATTGAAAGTTTTAGAGCAACCGTGCTTGAAGATGATTCGTCTGGCAACAGCCTGGAGAAAGAATTAATGGAAATGGTTGCCCCTGTATTACTAATTATCATGCAAAAGGTATGGTCTTGGAATTGATACATTAGAGAGAGGAGAGACATTCTCAAAGATCTCTCCTTTATGACTCTACATAGATTTACTCCAAAAAGAGTTGCAGTATTTTTCATTACAAAATTTCTGGCAAGAATTTCTATGGGTATCACTTGCCAGAAGCCTATAGTTTACAAGTTTGCCTTTATATTTTGTGGATAACCTTGAAGTATGTTTTTTCTACTTATGACATTGCCCAGCCTTATCCACTAAGAACTGAACAACAACAACAAAATAAATGTATGAATGAAGAATGACTTAAGTTAGATATAGAATTTTTTTAAGGCATGATTTAAACTCAGGAGGTAAGATAGGCCCTTGTAGATTTTCTTACCCTGGAAGTTCTTTAAGAAAAATAAATAAAAATTGTAAAACACCTGTGCTTGATGGTTTGAGTGTAAATTAACCTGAGTTCATGACCATGCTCAGAATTCCGCAGGAAATCCCCTCTGAGGGATGATTTCAGGTAAATGACAGGGCTTAAAATCACAGAATCTAAATCTGTATCAAGCATAAGACAGATGAAAAAGGATACTTATGCGGCTTTTGTACAAAATGTTTACAGCTGATACGCTAAATATTTCTATATAATGTATTTGCTAGAAATCAAAGGGAGATATTTTTATTCTTGTTCAGAGGGTTTGGAAGAATCTAAAGTAGAAACAGATTTATTTTATGTTACCTCCCCCAGTGAAATTATAACTATGTAGCAACAAAAGTTAGGTCTGTTATTTGCATCAAGAAAGACTGGAAACTATTTACGAATGTAGCTTTCTATTCAGATAACTCTCAAACCCTGATCCTGGGAACAGCTCTGAATAAAGAGGAAAAACAATAAGAATAATAACTTTCACTTATCTTAGTCACTCAGAGAGTTAGGGAGTGTGATATTTAAGGTAATAAAGCACAGTACTTTTGGTTTCACTCCCTAAACAAAACTTTTCTAAACCTTTAATATGTCTTAAATGTGGTATTGTGAGCTTATGTGACAGAAATTTACATAGTAAACACTTAATTACTTATTCCCTGGCATTAAAACATTATACATATCCTGCAAGAAATTTTAATTTTCAAAGCTAACACTAACGTGCTACAAAGCATAAGAATTTCTTGATGATGCCAAACTTCCTGAAACTCCTAGTATTGTAAAAAATGGTGGTAAAGTGAGTTCTTGTTCACTCATGTGTTTATCGTACAGATAGTTTTTAAGCATCTGTATTTCTTAAGATTGCTGTAGGCACTAGAGACAAGGCAGTAAGCAAAGTAGACAAAAGCCCCTGCCTTCATAAATACAGCATTATAATAAGAGACAGACATTGATTTTTTTTAAAAAAATGAGAAAAAAATATATAATATGATAGCAACAAATGCTATCGGAACAAATAATCATTCAGGAAGGGAGTGAGTTCTGTCTAGGTTTGGGAAAGGGAAGCAATTACATATTTAAATAGGTAGTCAGGAGAGATCTCACTAAAAAATGAGATTTTCCCAAATGACTTATTTAAGGAGATAAGAATGAGCCAAGCAAATATCTGGGAGAAATAATTACTCAAGCAGAAGAACTGCAAGTTCAAGAGAGAATACCTGGAAGCTCAAAGAGGTCACACCAGTATGGCCTGAGCCAAGGGAAAGCATAGTAAGAGAAAAGTAAGAGCGGTCACAGGGCATTGCTGGTAAATTTTTGGTTTTCACTTGAGTGCTATGGGAGGCATTGGAGATTCTGCACTGGATCTTGACATGACCCATATTGTATTTTAACAAGGAAAGAGATAGAAAGGGACTGCACTGGGGTCAAAGAGACCAGCTCTACAGCTTTTGCTATAATCAAATAGGAGGACAACGGTGGCATTGGCTAGGGTAGTGGCTGCAGAGCAGTGAGAAACAAAGAAACTCGAATAACTTTGAAGGCAGACCCAAAAGAGTGTGCCAACTGATTGGATGTGAAGTGAGAGAGAAGTAGTCAAAGATGATGCCAAGGTTTTCTGCCAGAGCTTGGGAGGGATAGAGTTGGAAGGATTAACTAAGATGAAAAGACAGTGAAAGAGCAGGTTTGAGAGAGCATTTGAGGACTTCAGTTTGGACATTGTATGAGTTTGCTAAGCTGCTGTAAGACAAATAAGGTGCCTTGAATATCATACACTTATTGTCTCACACCTCCGGAAGCTAGAAGTCTAAAATCAAAGTGCCAGCAGAGTTGTTTCCTTCTGGGGGTGTGAGGGAAGGATCTGTTCCAGATCTCTCTTGTTGGCCTGTAGACAGCTATCTTTTCTCTGTCTCTTCACAGTATCTTCCTTCCTTGTGTGTTGCTGGGTCCAAATTTCCCTTTTTTATAAGGACATTAGTCACATTGGACTAGGGCCCAGCCCAATGACATCCCTTTAACTTAGATTACTACTGTAAGGGCCTTATCTCCAAGTAAGGTCACATTCTCAAGGACTGGATGTTAAGACTTCAACATATGACCACATTTCAACCCATAATAGATATAATAAGATCAAGTTGACAAAATGCTGTGTTATCTGTGTCCTCTCTAAGTTGAGAGTTATTCTGAATACATAATAATAATTAATTTGGAAACAGAATGCCCCTAATAATGTCAAAATGCAATTCTTGAAGACAGGATTTGTCATTCTTTTTGCTTGTTTGTTGGTTTTTAATTTCACCCACACTGTGGCTTGAATATAGTGGAAATATTATCTGAAAAAAATTTAGCCACAATTCACAGAACATCTTGTTAATAGAAGCTTTTCCTACAAGCACATCTATAATCTTCCCTAACAAGAAGTATGATGGCAGGCAAATACAGGATTAAATCATTCAGCCACTCAGTTATGTCACCAAGGATGTTGGGCTGATTATTTTTCATTTCTGCCATTCATCAAGTGTTGTGACTCTCTGGTTGTCCCCTCATCATTCCAAGATGGCTGCTGTAGCTCCAAACATTATATCCTCACAAAATTATGACCAAAGAAAAGAAGGAGAGTGACTTCCAACAGGTTATTTTTGGTTTTTTGTTTTTGTTTTTGTTTTTGTTTTTGTTCTACCACAGAGTCAAAATTTTCCTAGGAAACATATCCACCAGCTCTTGCAGATTTCCTTTAGGGAACTCAGGATTGCATCATATATTCTATAGTATGTTTGGTCTGTCTCACTCAGCACTGAATCATCTTAGCACTATTATTGACTTAACCACTTACTATGTGTACTATTTCTTTTCCCACTGAATAGAAACTCTTTGAGGGCAAAGGATACATCTTTTATAGCAGCATCTCAACCGGGGATGATTTTGCCCCTCTGGAGACATTTAGAAAATTCTGGAGACCATTTTGGTTGGTTCCAGGGAAGGAGGTACTATTCGCATCTAGTGGGTAGAGTGCAATAATGCTAATAAATATCTTCCAATGCACAGAACAGCTCCCTCCACCATCACCAACAAAGAACTGAACCCTGAACTTAGTAATGCTAAAGTTGAGAAACCATTTTTTACAGGAATCCTCAAAATTCATCATTTAATATTATAGGTATTTATGCCAATTCTTATAACTGAGGATTCAGCTGTAAATAAGCATTCATATCTTCTTCTGACACTTGCTAGTGTGAACTGTTTAGGCTCAACAGATTCCCCTGTGCATGGAAATTCTAGTGTCCCCTAAGAACGTGTAGACCTTTTGTGTGACTCAGGTCTAAGGTGATGGTAGATGTTATGGAATTATTTGCTGAACAGAATTGAAATTAATTTGATGTTCAAACTAATAGAATAATCTCTGGGCCCTTGCAAATATTTCTGCTAGTGTTTCCGCCTAGCTGAAAGGACTTGAACTGAATGCAAAATTATGTTCTAAAGTTCTCAGACAAGTGCTTTTAAAAACTGTTAAATGATTGCAGATGACATATCTATTTCAGTTTCAGTGAGAACATCTGAGAGAGATAACAAAGTGGTCTGAAGCAATCTCTACCAACAATTTGAGGAAATTAGAAAAGACGCCAGAAAACCATACTACCACAGAGGGAGATGAAATGCATAGCTTGTCTGAGAGATCAGGAAAGGGAAAGTGCTGTGGTATCTTGTTGTTCTAAAAGCCCTTTCAGTGATCAACACTTTGTGCTGCAAGATCCACAGAAAGAGTTTTTGGACATCTTATTCTGACCAAGGGCCACCTGGCCTTTTTCAGTTTCCAGTAGAGGATGTTAGGAAGGATTTGGCTTGTGTGAGTAGGTATCCTGTGTTACACTTTCTGGTAAGTTGTTTCATTTGTTTGCAACGTTCTTAAATTGTGAAAGAAAAAAAAAAAAAGAGGGGAGATACAAGTAGGGCTTTTCTCCATTATGTTCAAGTATTTGGCCAGAAGCTCCTCCGAGATTCTGTGATAGCTCATTTATAATATGGTGCAATTGGATCATCATTATACTTACATACCATCTGTTCACTCCTCTAATTCTACTTTTTCACCCACTTGTTTCCATTTCAACTATTTTCATCTGAAGTGATACACATTTGCTAAGAAAATCCCAAGCATATTTGCTGTAGGAGGACTTCTGGACAAGTGGCTTTCAGAGTGTTGGAAGATAGAATTTCATTTAGCGCACACTTATTTATTTCATTTAGAGCTGGGTTTTTTGAGGCCCTATATTTGGGAAGTTCATTAAACTGCACATTTCACAGTTTTGCTGTTCTTTTCTCTTTAACTATGCTATTTGGATTCAGGCACACGTTCAGGAGAGTTGGAATGGCGCCAGTTTGTGAAATTTGGTATCTGAATTTCTAATCATCATAGATTATGAATTCTGCACCACACATCACATTCTGTCCCCTGTTACATGTGTTATCCTTGTTGAGCCCTCTTGCCACAGCTGATCTTTCTCAACCAACTTCCAAATAAAAAGACAAGACTAGGAAACATGGCTATCTGGTCATGCCTTCTGGTGCAAATCCTTTCCACCACTGTCAAAAAAAAAGTCATTAATGCTACTGGGTTTCCCAGTTGAGACTAGTATTTCTTTCTACTGCATTCAGTAATAGTGAAGTTGAAAAACTCTGGTGTTAAACATTAAATTTATCGTACTACCTGACAATTTATCAGGTGACAAGCATGATAGCAATTAATGCAATGCATTGCATTCCACATGTTTATGCTTAGATTATGTACATAAGAGTTTTAGAGGTAGGTATTAGTATTTTCACTATTTTAATAAATAATAATAATATTAAGCTTTAATGATAGTAAGGAATTCAGCAAATTTTCACAGCTAGTAAATCTTGGAGTTAGAATGAAATCAGATTTATCTAACCTCAAAACCATATTCCTAGCAACTAAGTACATTCTGATTGGCTCATGTGACACAAGGTTTTCTGCCAGTAGCAAAGACACCATCACTATCTCAGAGAATCTGCCCAACACGATGAGACTAATCCTGTGTGTCTTTTTCCCATTACCGAGAAGGACAAGCATATCCACTCTCATGAAAATGAAAGCAAGATAGTAAGAGGAAAAGTCCTTAAGTCAAGAACCAATTTAAATAAATTAGTTGCTGAGTCACATACATGACTGAAAGAACTGAAATCAAAATACTGAGGTCATAGATTCCTTTTCAGATAAACTAATAAGTTCCAAAGTAGATCTTAAAATTCTATACTTGTTTTCTGAAGCTATGAGTTAAATTAAAATTAAATGTTATTAGACACAAAAATCAGCATATCTCTATACACTAACAATGAACAATCCAAAAGGAAATTAAGAAAACAATTCGATTTACAATAGGATTAGGAAGAATAAAGTTCTTTTAAAAAAATTTTGTTTATTATTTTTGGGGGGGGATGAGGGGCAGAGAGAGGAAGAGAGAGAGAAATCTTAAGCAGGCTCCATGTCCAGCGTGGTGCCCAAAATAGGACTTGATCTCATGACCCTGAGCTCATGACCTGCTCCAAAATCAAGAGTCGGACCTTTAACTGACTGAGCCACCCAGGTGCCCCAAGAATAAAATTCTTAGGAATAAACTTAACCAAGGAGACAAAAGACTTGTACACCAAAAACTAGAAAACAATGCTGAAAGAAATTAAAGAAGATGCAAATAAATGGAAAGACATCCCATGTTCATGGATTGGAAGACAATATTGTTAAGATGTCAATACAATCCAAAGTGATCTACAGATTTAATGCAACACCTATCAAAATCCCAGTGGTGTTTTATGTAGAAAAATATATTGTAAAACTCATATGGAATAGCCAAAACACCGTGAAAGAGAATAAAGTTGGAGCCATCACACTTTTTTACTTCAGAACTTATTTACCAAGCTACAGTTATCAAAACAGTGTGGCACTGCCATAAAGACAAACATATTGCCAAAGAAATAGAAAAAAATGGCCTAGAAATAAACCCTCACAGATATGGTCAAATGATTTTTGACAAGGGTCTCAAGGCCATTCAATGGGGCAAGGACAGTCTTTTTACTAAATGATGTCGGAAAACTGGATATACACAAGCAAAAAAAAATGAAGTTGGACTATTACCTTATACTATATACAATTATCAACTCAAAATAGATCAAAGAACTAAATGTAAAAGCTAAAGCTATAAGTCTCTTAGAAGAAAAGATAGGTGGGAAGATTCATAATGTTGGATTTGACAGTGATTTCCGGGATATGATACCAAAAGCATGGGTAACAAAAGTAAAAATAGCTAAATTAGACTGTGTCAAAATTTAAAACTACTGTGCATCAAAGGACACAATCAACAGAGTGAAAAGGTAATCTATAGAAAGGGAGAAAATATTTTCAAATCATATATCTGTGATAGGTGATTAATATCCAGAATATATAAAGAAATCTTACTAGTCAACAACAACAAAAAACAAATAACCTGATTTTAAAATGGGAAAATGACTGAAATAGACTTAAATATTCCTCCAAAACAGATATGTAAATATCCAATAAACATATGAAACAATGCTCAATATCACTAATAATTAGCACAATGCAAACCAAAACCACAATAAGATATAATCTCACATCTATTAGGATGGCTACTATCAAATAAAAAAAGAAAGAGAGAGAAAATAACAAGTTTGGCAAGATGTGCAGAAATTGAAACCCATGTGCACTGTTGATGGATATGTAAGATGGTGTAGCCACTATGGAAAACAGTATGGCAATTTCTAAAAAGAAAAACAGAAATAGAATTATCATATGATCCAGCAATTCCACTTGGTCATATGTGCAAAGTAATTGAAAGTTGGGTCTGGAAGAAAAATGTGTACACTCATGTTCATAGCAGCATTATTCACAGTAGTCACAAGGTGGAAGTAACCCATGTGTCCACTGATGGATGAATAGATAAACAAAATGTGGTATATACACACAATGAAATATTACTCAGCCTTAACAAGGAAGAAAATTCTGACTCATAGATGGACCATGAGTATATTATGCTAAGTGAAAGAAGCCAGTCACAAAAAGATAAATATTGTATGATACCACTGATATGATGTCTGTGGTATCTAGAGTAGTCCAATTCACAGAAGCAGAAACTAGAATGGTGGCTTCCAGGGGCTGGAGAGAGAAGAAAGAGGGAGTCGTTGTTTAATGGGTACAGAGTTTCATTTTTGCAAAATGAAAAGTTCTGGAGATTGGTCGCACAACAATGAATATACTTAACTCTACTGAACTACATACCTAAAAATGGTTAAGATGGTATATATATCATATGTTTTGTGTACTTTACCACAATTAAAAATGTTATTGGAGCTTTTCCCCTAAGGTCAAGGAACGCAGCAGGGATGTCCACTCTCACCACTGCTATTCAACATAGTATTAGAAGTCCTAGCCACAGCAATCAGACAACAAAAAGAAATCAAAGGCATCCAAATCGGCAAAGAGGAAGTCAAACTCTCACTCTTTGCAGATGATATGACACTGTATGTGGAAAACCCACCCAAAACTGCTAGAACTCATACAGGAATTCAGTCAGTAGCAGGCTATAAAATCCATGCACAGAAATCAGTGGCATTCCTATACCAACAACAAGACGAAAGAGAGAAATCAAGGAGTCGATCCCATTTACAATTGCACCCAAAACCATAAGATATAGGAATAAATTTAACCAAGAGGCAAAGGATCTGTACTCAGAAAACTATAAAATACTCAGGAAAAAATTGAAGAAGACACAAAGAAATGGAAAAACGTTCCATGCTCATGGATTGGGAGAACCAACATTGTGAAGATGTCAATGCTACCTAGAGCAATCTACACATTCAATGCAATCCCCATCAAAATACCATCCACTTTTTTCAAAGAAATGGAACAAATAATCCTAAAATTTGTATGGAACCAGAAGAGACCCCGAAGAGCCAGAGGAATCTTGAAAAAGAAAAGCAAAGCTGGCGGCATCACAATTCCGGACTTCCAGCTCTATTACAAAGCTATCATCATCAAGACAGTATGGTACTGGCACAAAAACAGACACATAGATCAATGGAACAGAATCGAGAGCCCAGAAATGGACCCTCCACTCTATGGTCAACTTATCTTTGAGAAAGCAGGAAAGAATGTCCAGTGGAAAAAAGACAGTCTCTTCAACAAATGGTGTTGGGAAAATTGGACAGCCACATGCAGAAGAATGAAACTGGACCATTTCCTTACACCACACAGAAAAATAGACTCCAAATGGTTGAAAGACCTAAACGTGAGACAGGAGTCCATCAATCCTAAAGGAGAACACAGGCAGCAACCTCTTCAACCTCAGCCGCAGCAACTTCTTCCTAGAAACATCGCTAAAGGCACGGGAAGCCAGGGCAAACATGAACTATTCGGATTTCATCAAGATAAAAAGCTTTTGCACAGCAAAAGAAACAGTCCAAAACCAAAAGACAACCGACAGAATGGGAGAAAATATTTGCAAATGACATATCAGATAAAGGGCTAGTATCCAAAATCTATAAAGAACTTATCAAACTCAACACCCAAAGAACAAATAATCCAATCAAGAAATGGGCAGAAGACATCCAAATGGCCAACAGACACATGAAAAAGTGCTCAACATCGCTCGGCATCAGGGAAATCCAAATCAAAACCTCAATGAGATACCACCTCACACCAGTCAGAATGGCTAAAATTAACAAGTCAGGGAACGACAGATGTTGGCGGGGATGTGGAGAAAGGGGAACCCTCCTACACTGTTGGTGGGAATGCAAGCTGGTGCAGCCACTCTGGAAAACAGTATGGAGGTTCCTCAAACAGTTGAAATTAGAGCTACCATTCGATCCAGCAATTGCACTACTGGGTATTTACCCCAAAGATACAAATGTAGGGACCCGAAGGGGTACGTGCACCCCAATGTTTATAGTAGCAATGTCCACAATAGCCAAACTGTGGAAAGAGCCAAGATGTCCATCGACAGATGAATGGATAAAGAAGAAGTGGTATATATACACAATGGAATATTATGCAGCCATCAAAAGGAATGAGATCTTGCCATTTGCACCGACGTGGATGGAACTGGAGGGTGTTATGCTTAGTGAAATAAGTCAATCAGAGAAAGACATGTATCATATGACCTCACTGATATGAGGAATTCTTAATCTCAGGAACAAACTGAGTGTTACTGGAGTGGTTGGGGGTGGGAGGGATGGGGTGGCTGGGTGATAGACATTGGGGAGGGTATGTGCTACGGTGAGCGCTGTGAATTGTGCAAGACTGTTGAATCACAGATCTGTACTTCTGAAACAAATAACACAACATATTTTAAGAAAAAAAGAAAAAGAAGAAGATAGCAGGAGGGGAAGAATGAAGGGGAGTAAGTCGGAGGGGGAGACGAACCATGAGAGATGATGGACTCTGAAAAACAAACTGAGGGTTCTAGAGGGGAGGAGGGTAGGGGGATGGGTTAGCCTGGTGATGGGTATTAAAGAGGGCACATTCTGCATGGAGCACTGGGTGTTATGAACAAACAATGAATCATGGAACACTGCATCAAAAACAAATGATGTAATATATGGTGATTAATAAAACAATAAAAAAATTAAAAAAATGTTATTGGAGTAGTAAAGTACTCCCCTCCCACAAAAAAACCACCACCCACAATGCTGGGGATATGTCAAAGGCTTGCAAGAGTCACCTAAAAGAGTTCAAATTGCAAGAATGTAAGTAAAAAAATAAGTACAGTGGTATTGGACTCTAACCCAAAGTACAAAATAAATATTCATAATTTCATAGTAAAGATGAAATATCTACATAAATTTCTTCTGTCCAAGAAATTTGTCTATTCTCCTTCCTTCCTTTATCTATCATCTATCTATCTATCTATCATCTATCTAGTTAGTTAGGTTTTGATGACCTTGACAGTTTTGAGGTGTACTGTTCAAGAATTTTATAGAAAGTCTTTTAATTAGAATTTCTCTGATATTTTCCTCATGACTAGATTGGGATAATGGGTTTTGGGAAAGAAAACCACAGATATAAAGTGCTATTCCCATTACATCATATCAAGAGTACGTACCACCACCAAGATTTATAACTGTTGATGTTGACCTTGTTCATCTGGCTTGAGGTATGTTTGTTAGGCTTCTCCACTGTAAAATCTTTACATGTAGGGGCAGTCAGTCTCCAAATATCTGAGTAGTATGCCTCAAAACTATCAAGGTTATCGGGGTGCCTGGGTGGTTCAGTCATTAAGCGTCTGCCTTCGGCTCAGGTCATAATCCCAGGGTCCTGGGATCGGGCCCCACATTGGGCTCCCTGCTTGGGGGGAAGCCTGCTTCTCCGTCTCCCACTCCCCCTGCTTGTGTTCCCTCTCTCACTGTCTCTCTCTCTGTCAAATAAATAAATAAAATCTTTAAAAAAGAAAACTATCAAGGTTATCAAAAACAAAGAAAGTCAGAAACTCACAGCCAAGAGGAACCTCAGGAGACATGACAATTAAATATGATATGATATGTTGGATTGGATCCTGGGACAGAAAGAAGGCATTAGGTAAAAACTAAGGAAATATGAATAAACTATTTAGTAATAATTTATCACCTTCGGTTAATCAAGTATGACAAATATTCCATACCAATATAGGATATTTAAGGAAAAAATTCTGCCAATCCAAAACTGTTCTGAAATAAAGTTTATTTAAACAAAAAAAAAAGAGGGAAAGAAAAGGAAAAAAGTGTAGTTGAAATGCAAGGAAAGGCAAACATCACTGTTGTATTTAAATAATACATTGGTCTTATTCTCTCTCAACATTTGCCTTCTTTCTCAACATTTTGCCTGCCCACCTTCTACAAGATTCAGATTGAAGGGCCATTTGGAATAGGAAAAAAGAAGAAGAAATAGAAGAAGAAGAAGAAGAAGAAGAAGAAGAAGAAGAAGAAGAAGAAGAAGAAGAAGAAGAAGGGAGGAGGAGGAGGAGGAGGAGGGGGAGGAGGGGGAGGAGGGGGAGGGGGAGGGGGAGGGGGAGGAGGAGATGACGACACAAAAAGGGACTTAATATTTTGAAAGAGAAAAAAACAACTAAAAATGAAATAATCTATACTTAAAGATCATGTGGGAGGATGATTAAAAAGAGATTTAAGTCATCCTTGGCCATGTGTCAAAGCCTCTGTCAGTTTGTAAGATATACAAAAAGATAGCCATCCCTGCTCTATAGAGCTATTTGATAAGAATCAGCATGTTCAGCAGCCTTCACACATGATTTCAGCTCCACAGAAAAGTAAGGCAAAAGTTGAATTTAAGCCTTGTGGCTTTGGACAATCTGTGCAGTCGAAACTGTGAGAAGTAGGCTAAAGCAGTTCATTTCCTCCATCACGCAAACCTCCCGAACAACCCGTAATATGCCTGCTTTCTACAAGCTGTAACGTGATGGGGGTTTGATCAGAGTATCAACCACCTCTGCTATCTAGTTGTCAATCTTTGGTAATCCAAAGGGATGTCAAACACATAACAACCACCAAAACAATTTCAAGGTCAGCTAATGGTCTGTCAGTTTGCAAAAACCATAAGGATCCTATCAATGGGCATTTCTCTTCTCCCCATCTCAAGAAACAGCTGCTTTGCCATTTGCCTGGCGGCTTGCCAAAGAAACAAGAGAGTTAACACAGAGCTGTCAATAATCCATAGTAGCTGGACTTGATAAAGTAATCAGGAGGGGATATCATTTAATCAAGGTCTTCGAAACAGGGAGAAGCAATTGGGATTGCTAATCAGGTAATTGCAGGGGGAATTGCTCAGAAATAATTTGTATTGAACTAATGGAAGAGCAAGTCCAGCCTACAATCGGGAGGAAGGATTTTTCATGCTGGTGTCATCTTTACTATGATTGCTAATCTTTGTGCAGTGTGCAAATGAGAACAGAATCCATTCTTCTATGGCACTCGATTCCTTAAATGTCTGGCTCGTGTAAGTCACAGATATTGACTACACTGTCTCTGGAGAACACAGACTTTGCCGAAGCTTTGAAAGAAAATATGGACACCATAGATCACATTCAAAGTCACTTACATATTAACCTGATTATATCCAAATATGTGATTATGAATAACATGAGCTTCTATTCCAACAGGGAATTTAACATCTTATGGATTTTTCTCAGAAATTCTGAGGAAAAGCCTTAAGTGGATAGCTCTTGATTTGCTTGATTCACAATAATATCTCCAAGGCAATGTAAAAATTAGAAATAATCCAACAGTAAACACTTCTGAATTATGCCCAATAAACTGACTCACATGATTTGTTAAAACTGCATGTAATTATTTACAACCCTTTCATCATTACAAAGATAATTTAAGGTAACTTCTAGTGCTTCATAAAATATAGCAAGATGAAAAAATAAACAAAATCAGCCAGAACATGAAATACAATACAATAGATTCACAGTCCCAATGATTAAGGAAATTTGTCTTTTCATTTATTCATTCATTTCACTGAAAAACATTGAACGTTCTCAGTACTAGAAAGAGTATACAGTTTTTCTTCACTGAAAATTTTGTGGATATTTTACAATAGCTGCTTTTACTTTCTATTTTCTACTTTGACTATAGTCTGCCTATTTTGTTGTCTGTTGGAATTCTTATAAATGTAGAACCAGAGAACATACAACGAAAGACTGATCACCAGCTGCTAGTTATATTCTTTGAGACAACCCGATTATAGTTCTGGTTATCTGTTTTGTCCTTGAAAAATTGGGAAAAGAACAAATACACAAAGTCTTGTTGTTTATGACATAAGGCGCTTAGCCCACTGCATAGAATGTGGTAATCACTTCATAAATCAGAGCTATTACTAGCTCTCCCCATCTTTTATTTGTCTTATTTCTTCCCAAGTTGTGCTTCAGAAAACTTCAATCCTTTCCTTAAGTAAAAGATAGCAATAATTATGAATGTCTTTTTCCTTCGACAGATGCCAGTCTTAATTGCACAACGTGATATGACCTAGACAGGATTCTATTAATCTGTACAAATGTGACAGTGACAAAATTATTTAATATGCAGGTTTTCTTAGCTTTGAACTATCTCTGCCCTGCCAATCTGTCAAGGAGAATCTTGTATTAGCTCATCACACCCCTTCCTCCTACCACCAATCTTTACTCTTTAAAGAAGAGTTAAGTCTGGTTAGTTTATAAAACCATGGATGCTAACTAGACTTCTTGTTGGTGATCATTTTGCAATATACACAAATATTAAAGCATAATATAATACACCTGAAACTAATATGTTATACATCAGTTATATACTTCAATAAAAAATAATCATGTGATGCAGACTTGAGAGCATAGAAAGGACTGGAAACTAAAAATGAAACACTGAGAAAAAGAAAAGTAAGTTTAAAAAGTGAGAAAAGAGGAGACAGACTTTATGCAGGTAAGGTTATTAGTGAAGAAAATACTGTGGATAGACGGGAGGACCCTGAATACTCAGACTCTGGGGAAGCTTTTGGGCTTCAGAGAATGGTGGAACAGAGGAAAAGGATTTTAAGAAGTTGTGTTTGGGACGATTTCTTGAATCCATTTTAAAAGTCTTCAAAAAATAAGTAAAAATTGGCACTAATTTGTAATAATACTGGTTGTTAGACATGATTCTTTCAGTATAGCACACTGCTAATCCTTGATTGTGGCATCCTTGATTCTATTTGGTTTATAGGAAAACTCTCACTCACTTTTTTCTTTTCTACTTAAGCTGGTTATCATCAGAAAGAGCTATTATAATAGTGCTCAAAGAAAACGAAATAGAACCACAAGAATAGCTGTTAACTGGTGATCTGTTTGTAAGTGGGGAAGGGAAGGGAGAGATTGTGGGCATCATACAAGCTGAGTGTTAGTAATATTTTCTGTTATTCTGTGATATATAGACAGAGTCCTTGAAACCAAATCTTGCTGTTATAAGTGTCCTCTGCTCTTCTTCAGACAGATTATTGATCAAAAGCAAAGGGACTTACTTCTATAAGTTTTTTTTTATAAGAACTTCCCTATTATATCTCAGAACATCCTATAGGACATGAAAATCTCTACATCTAATAATGTTTGTATATACTGAGATTAAAAAAAGGATAATAAGTTTCATCTAAAAATAAATATGAAGATAGCCAAGAGTATTCAGAGAAAAAAAGAAATATAATGAGAGGGACTTTACCAGCTATTTATAATTAAAGCAATCAGATATCAAAATATCTTATGAATCTACAGTAATTTCAAAGGTGTAATAATGGCACATAAATAAAGCAGAAAGAACAAAAGCAAACTCTATTGTACAAGAATGATGACATTTGAAATCAGTGGGAGAAGGATGGTTAGATGGTCCTGAAAGAACTGGGTAAACACTGGCAAAGAAAAATAAATAAATAATAAATAAAACAATTTCTTTCTCATGCCTTTTACTACAAATAACTTTTGGAAAACAAAGTAAAATACACATTCATAAAATTAGTAGAAGAAATAGTTTTCTTTCAGAATTTAAACTACAATGGAGGACATTAGGAGAAGGAAGGGAAAAATGAAGGGGGGCAGGATCGGAAGGAGAGACGAACCATGAGAGAGGATGGACTCTGAGAAACAAACTGAGGGCTCTAGAGGGGAGGGGGTGGGGGATGGGTTAGCCCGGTGATGGGTATTAAAGAGGGCACGTTCTGCGTGGAGCGCTGGGTGTTATACGCAAACAATGAATCGTGGATCACTACATCAAAAACTAATGATGTGATGTACGGTGATTAACATTAACATAATAAAATAAAATTTAAAAAATTTTAAATAAACTACAAAGGATAATATTGATGATTTAACTACATAAAAATGTTACTTCCTTATTTTCTTTGTAGTTTCCTTCTTTTGAAAGGCGTTTTAAATTAGTGAAAAAAATAACGCCTTATTAAGTAAGTTGTTTTGACACAAATGGCTAGCCATGTGGGGAAAAAGAGGGAGGTTATCCTTACCTTACTCCTTATCACAAAGAAAAACCCTCCCAAATGGATCAAAAATGTAATTGGAAAAAAAAAAAAGCCATAAACTAAAGAAAATACAAATTATACTTTTATAATCTTAAAGTGAGAGAAATTTGTATGGACAGCATCAATGGGAAATTCCGTAAAGGACATCTATTTCTAAAAAATATTTTCTATTGTAAAATTATATAAGGGATCAAACACTAAGTGATAACCTGGGGAAAGTATTCCCAATATATGTACAAGTAATCAACAACATTAATATAGAAAGCACTTTTACAAATTAGAAAGGAAAGACCAACACCCCAAATGAGTAGAAGTGAACAAACCTTGCAGAAGAATGTAAATATTCAATACATTTACAGAAAGAGGTTAAACCATGTTGATAACTAAGTTCTCATTAAGTAATTAGATGACAATATTTGCTTTTTAGTTTAACAAAAATTAAAATAAAAAATACTCTGTACTAGAAATGGTATAAATAAATGATTCTATTGTCTATTGTCAGTGGCAATAAAATTGGTACAATTTTTTACTGGGCAGTTTAGTAATCCATGTCAATATTTTAAGTGTTCATAGCTTCTGCCTTAGCAGTTCCACTGTTTGGATTTTATTACAAGGAGATAATGGGATAAATACACATATTTATATACAAATATATTTAAAACATATGTAACACCAAGATGTCCATTAGAGTGGCTATAATGGACATTCATAAGAGACTGATCAAATATATAATGGTATATCGGGCACCTGGGTAACTCAGTTTGTTAAGCATCTGCCTTTGGCTCAGGTCATGATCCCAGGGTCCTGGGATTGAGTCCCACATCGGGCTCTCTGCTCAGTGGGGAGCCTGCTTCTCCCTCTGCTTCTGCCTCTCTCTCTCTGTGTCTCTCATGAATAAATAAATAAAATCTTCAAAAAAATATTAAAAAGATTAAAAAAATATATATATAATGGCATATCATCAAATACCATTTAGCTAATAAAAATTAGGAAATCCATATCTATTGATGTGAAAAATTCTATATATAAAATTCTATATATTTTAAATGAATAAAGTATGTTGTCAAATATTATATATAGTATGGTTCCATTCTATTGTAATTTTAATAACAATATATGCTATCAATGTAGAATTTATATATAAATAGGCACAATTAAACCTAAGAATTTGTAACTAAATATTAACTGTGTTTGCTAATGAGAATACAAATAATTTTCATTTTTTTCCTTATATTTTTTGTATTATCTAATCTTTTTAATGAGCATGTACTAATACTTTGTAATCAGAGAACACTATCCATTCCCCAAAACTAGTAATTATGCATTGGGCAATATTTACAGTTTGTTAGCTTATATTTTAGACATTGATTTATTTGGAACCTGGTTTGTCTCAGCTAAGTCATTTGAATTGATAATACATTTTTTGATTATGTTAGTTTCAGTTCAATTATGTAAAGTTGTTACACTTTCTGATTTTACCTTTTCATGTTATAAAATTTGTGATGTTATAGGAGATAAAGGAGTTAATTTCAAAAGTTGCCAAAACACTTCTAACAACACCTTGACTTTTCCCCTTTATACTTACACACCCATCTTTGATTTCCTTCATTCTTCTCTTTTTCCCTCCTTCTCAGAAAAAAAAAAAGGGCCACCACCATTTTCTCTCCTATTACACAGGCAACATTATTCCAAACATTAGCAGTCTCCCTTTTACCTGAGGTTGGATTCATCAATTTTGTATATTTCATTATTTTTTTTAACTCACTTTTTTAGTATGAGTCTAGGCTCTGTAGGACATGTAGCCTTTGGCCTCTCAAGCAAGTTGCTGTGGACTAGACTATGTAGTTCAATGCCATTGGGTTTCAGATAAAAACGCCAAGGCCTGGAGAGGTACTATGAACTTCTATGAATCACCAGGCTTGTTACTGACAGTGACAGAGCCAGAACTTGACCCTGAGATATCCTGACATGCATGGTTCGCCTCTTCATACAACTGATCTACATTTAGCACAGATAATGAAATCCTTAGAAGAAAACTATTTTAATAAGTCCCTTTGTTTTATAGATGGGAAAGTTAAGACCCAAAGAAATAACTAGTTGCCAGCTTAGAGTCAATCTGACAGTAAAGAGATCTTGCCTCCTTTTTTCACCACACAGAGAAGTAGTGTATAAATTAGAGAAAAAGCTCAGTGTGGTGCAGTGGAGCCCAAGTATGTCCTGTGGACCACTGATTTCCAGTAACAAATTACTTTGGAAAATTCTGAAATTGTGTGCTGCCCTCTGGGAGACTCACAGAGCTCATTGGTGCATTAAATTAAGGCCCTGAGAGGTTCTGCTGCAAATGAACCTATTATACATTGTATAACCCAGAATGTTCCAAAATGTATGTGTCCATGAAACCCTTTGTTTCATTGTAGAAATAGTGTTTCATTGAATATCTAGTGATATTTCTGGTTGAGAGTGGAGAGACCTGACTGCCAATCTCATGTCTGCCAGTCTCTGCATAAGTTCCCCTGGGAAAATAATTTAATTTTCTTCATGCATGAGTAGAAGGGATGGGGGGAAATAAACATGTTCTAAAGTCTCTCTCATCATTGAAAGTGTCATGCAGTCTCATCTGTTGTATATATTCTAGACGTTGAACATATATATCTCCAAGATAAGATTACTGTTCAAGATCTATAAGAATGTGTGCTTGTATGCACATGTGAAAAAATTCTCATTTCAATATCTCCCCCTTTCTCTGCTCTCTCTCTTTCTCCCTCTCTCTCCCTCCCCTTCCCAATACTCTCTTTCCTCTTCTGTTCTCTACCGTTCAGAAACATCTGATCTTCCATTAGTAAGGAAGCACATAGACATGAAAGATACATATAGGAGTAGGCTGGAAGTGATACATGCACAGAACATAGTAGGTACTCAATAACTATCTGAGGGATAAGTTATAAGTGATCTTGCACACATCTCCCCTGTTAAATTTTCTGAACTATCACTTCCAATGTAGTTGTTTTCTGTTCAAGATCTGATAACGTTAACTAATTCCTACTGGCTACAATCCTAAATCTTCAATTCAGTGTGCATTTTTCATCCAGGCTTCTCATCGTGGCGTCAGTGGGACTGAAGAGAAAGGATTTGGAGTTTCAAGGCAAACACAAGGGTGACTCCCAGCTCAACCAGCAGCACGTAGCCAGGGAAGTTGTTTTGGCAACAGTTGGAATCATGTTTTCTGCCTTTTATGTCCCTCATAGTGCCAGGTATGTAACAAAAATTTAATGAACTTATTTTTTAAGGCAATATTAACTCCTTGTTACGGACTGAATGTTTTTGTTCCCTCAAAATTCATATGTTGAAACCCTAACCCCCGATGTAAATGTATTCGGAAGTGGGGCTTTTTCGATAGAATCAGATTTAGATGAGGACATGAGGCTGGGACCCTCATGATGGCATTAGTGTCCTTATAAGAAGAGAAAGAAACCAGAGATCTCTCTCTCTCTTTCCACCTTAAAAAGCACAGTGAGAAAGTGGCCAGCCATCTGCAAACCAGGAAGAGGATCTCACCAGAACCTGACCACACTGACATTCTGATCTTAGACTTCCAGCCTCCAGGACTGTTGAGCAAATAAATTTCTGTGGTTTAAACCACCAGTCTATGTTATCTTGTTATAGCAGTCTTAGCTGAGTAAGACACTCCTTTTATTTTAGTATAGGAATCACTTGCAAGACCCTGGAAGTTTGGGCCTTTACTTATTTCTACGGCTTATTGCCTCCCTCTCCCACACCTCATCCTCTGTGTGCCAACTACACCATCCTAAAGCATTTTTTTTTTCAAACTTTAGTGTCATATGAATTGCCCTGGAATCTTCTTAAAATGCAATCCTGGTTCAGTAGGTCTCACCTGGGGCCCAAGATTCAGCATTTCTAAAAGCTGGTGACACTGAAGCTGATGCACTTTGAGTAGCAAGGCTGAATGGACATCACATTCTCTCTGATCCTAAGCTCTTACATCTGCTGTACTTTTTATGTGTTTTCTTATTCTTCCCCATCTGCTTTACCTATGTAATTCCTAGATTTCTGAGTAGTAATCCCTTGCTTCAGGAAGCCCCTCCTAATAGTCCCTGAGTTTCAGAAAAGGAAGGCTTTCTAGCACACTTAAGTCTCAAAATGTATAATGGCTCAAACAAAGAGAAGCTTATTTTTCACTTAGGTAATAATTTCAGTTCCTGTTTGAAGTATCCCTGGCCAGCTTCCTCACACGGTGATTCAGGGACAGAGACTTCTTCCATTTTGTGGCTTCCACAATCCCTGTAATCATCTGAACTGAGACAGTGAAGGACAAATGAAATTGAAGAAGCTGCATGACAATTCTGCTCACGTTCTATCAACTGGAATGCATGCCCATGGCCATATCTAATGGCAAGAGAGTTTGGGAAATGTGGTTTAGCTGTGTGTTTGGGAAATGCATATAGATCTTGGAAACAGGGTAGTCTGGCTTTCTCTGAAAAGAGTTGGTTTCCCATCCAGGGAGTTCCCATAGTAAGGTAGCCCACAATACCCTTGCACTTGCCACAGGGCCTGGGGAGTGCTAGATGGTTGATAAATCTTGTATGATAAACTAGTTATTGAATGAATGTTGGGGGATGCTATGATTTGGACCATTATGACACCTGAAATGTCACGAGAATTTAGAGACCTGGTTTTTCATTTCTAGTATGTGATAATGTAGATTGCTTTATCTCTGAGTTTCAGTGCCTTCAAATGTAAAGAGTGACAATAGTAACCACTTTTCCTATTCACTAAAACTATTCTGAAGATTAATTGAGAAAAGTTTTTATAACTGTAAAACAATTGTAAAGAAATTGTTATGCTATCATAATATTTCTAATAATGAGCATAATATGCTCTAGCCCCATTAGTAGAATTTCTTTGACTCTATGAGCTAATCGTTGAGCACTAAATTATGGAAGGATATTTTACATATACCACTTTAGCAATCAGCAGACAAAGCTTACACTAAACTTCTTATATTTAGCATTTGGGGGACTCAGAGAGTTTGTTAAGAGAATGAAGTCCTTAAAACACCACCTGCAAGAGTAAGTGTTAAGTCAATGTTATTGTCATTAGGAGAACAAGCATGAGCTGAAAATGCTTTATGCCTGAAGTGCAAGGCTAAACACTTTATATATTATTTTAGTTGTCAGAGCAACTCTACCATGTAGGTAGTATGACCCCATGTTGTAGATTAGGATAAATGAGACTCCAATAAGGAAAATAACTGACAAACCCTAAACTCCAAATAAGTATATTTCTTTACCATAACATTGCTTATAAATAAATATTTTTCACAAACAACAACCATTCTTCCAGATCCACCTGAATTCCATAATGATACACTACTGTCCTGTACTCTAGTCTCTTCATAGCTCAGTTGGTGATGAAAGCAGTTCAATGGGTGGTCACCATGGGTGATTTCTCCAGCACTTCACCTAGTCAAAGACCTTTCTCTATCTTGTCCTGGGTTGCCTGGAACAACTGACAGAAAGCACAGAAAACTCAAGAAGATGCCAAGTAGCTGGAGAGGCCTGCAACCTTTGTTAATGAAAATGCTTTCTTAGGCTTCATAGTGTCTACAGTTTTGTGTTCAGTACTTGAAAGTCAAGGGGCTAATAGTGATTTTCCTTCTGCCTAATTTGTCAGCACAAAAATTATAGCCATCTGTAGACGACACCTTCCTGATCTCTTTTTTTAAACTATTATTTATTTATGTCTTTGCTATTTTTCTATTATTAAAGAGAGAATCCATGGCTCTTGGTAGAATACAATATTTTCATCTCTGTTCAGTAATCCCCTTGCCTTTTTTCCTATTATGGTGCTCCATGACACAAATGTTTGCACCAATATTTAATCCAATGGGGACAGCACATTTATAAGAGGGGAAAAAAATTCCCATGGACACTCATGAATTAAACTTTATCAGCAAATGTCTATACTATTTTTTATTTTTCTATGAAATGATGTGGGTCCAGAGTTGAGTGCTTTGTTAAAATTTTGTTTAGGAAATTCAGAATGAATATAAGCTTCTAGAAGACATAGGTTACTCTCATGAGAATCATGGTCAACAATTGGCTGTTAGCAAAATAGTCACCTCTACTCATTTTAATATTTGTTCATTAAAATAATCTAATCAAGTTGGTTTGAAATAAAATCATCTGTTCAATTACCTGCCACAAAATATCCATTTATTTAATAGTTTTTGAGAACCTTCTATTTTTAAGGCCCTGTGTGAATCCATGATAATATTATATATAAATACACAATATTAACTATTATAGATATACATACAATATATTATATATATACACCCAACACAAATAACAGTACATGATAGGGTAAACAAACTCCAAGCAATATGAGTAACATGCAGTTGGAGTACAGGGGAGGAAACAATTCCTTCTGACTGATAATGAGTAAGTGTTTGCTTATAACTTCTGGGACATCTGCCTGTGTCCTGTCATTTAAATATATTTCATTAAGTGGAAAATCCAGGAAAGGCATTTTGGGTGGGAAACACCATGAGTAAAGACAAACAAATGCCTCCTTCAACTGAACATAGGGGATGGTAACATATAGATAAAGAATTAGAAAGGAAGAAAAACTAGAATGTTAGATTGGAAAAGTAGTCCAGGAAGAGATTGTTAAAAACAATAGAAATAGTCTCCTAGATGGAAATTTTAAATCTCTTGATAAGTCTAAAGATAAGGAGCCTATTAAATAGTATACCGCCCTTATACTGGCCTACATAGCCTTCCATACAATCACACATTTATATCCAATTTAAACATTATCCCCAGCACATATTAAAATGTCAATGTAGACACTTCACCTGGCACGGGGGGTGGTGGGGGTGGGAATCACCAATATAGAAAACCAGAGAAGGATCTCAAGAGCTCTTGGATATCAGTGAAGGATACCAGAGGTACAACTTGCCTGACATACACTCAGCTGCTTGGGAAAAGGAATGCTCCCTGGATCATTAGGCTTAAGACTGAATGCAAAGGAGGGAAGCTGAAGGCTGTCAGCTCTTCGGGAGTGTCCCCCAGTGAGACAGGGACATGGAGAGGAGAAGAAGGGCATGTGCACAGCTGTGAGACACTGAATCTGTGTCACAGGCAGCAGGATCCAGTGGAGCTGTACTGAATAGCTACCAGATGTGCTTCTTTGTCAACGACCTCATAGGAAAGAGCTCCACAGTGGATATGACAAGGCAACCTTTTAGTGCTGAGAGATTCACACCAGTTGAACCAAAAGAACCATCATCTTGAAAAAGAATAATCTTTTGTCCTGGGGGCAGTTATTCTCAAGAGACGCATAGGAACCATGTCATTAGCTTTGGAGATGTGAGCAGAAAGTGGAGTATGGATTCAACCTTTTTGTCAGGAGTTTGGGGTCCCTGGGGCACCAGGGACAAAAGAAATGTGGGCACAGATCGGGAGCACAAGTAATACATTATCCTACAGATCCAAAGACCATAGACCCCTGACGTGCTCCCTTGTGAAAAATTAGAGAGCGTGCAGTATTTATTCCTTTTGCACTTGGAGGAGTGTAAATTGCTGTCTACAAAGGTTTGTAGGGATGGAATTCTCATAAAACTGGTTGAAGAGTTGATTGAAAGCCAAGCCCTAATTTTTCCCCTCGCTAATATTGTCTAGAAATCGAGGCCTTCCAATATTAAAGATATTATAGTCTCCTCCTCCAAAAAAAAAACCACAGAATGAAGTGCCAAATTATTATATCTTGGAAAAACTGCCATTTGCAACATATGGGTAAACAATTACAAACTCAAAAACTGATGTGAACTCTATCAGCTGCAGTGAATACATTTGTTAGGATCAACATTGGTATATATTTATTTTAATCTTTCAGCACCACTGTATAAATATAGCCTGTCGATGTTACGACACACTTTATGCTGAATACCAACTAAAGCCCGACCTTTAGTTTGCTGACTGCATGAACCATGAATGCACCATAGCATTCCAAAGGACATAAGGATGTTAAATCTCCCCTACATTTTAAAGTTTAGATGGATTTAACTTCCCCTTCAACTTGTATTCATTCCAGCCATGCAGATTCTGTACAACTCAATGGAATGTGTGAGGAAAGGGGTCAAAGAGAGTGCACCATAGTGAAAATAGTACTGGATAAGCTGCAAGTCTCTAGATCTGGATTTTACCTTTCTCATTACCATTTGGGTTAACTCCGGCAATCACAACTTTGGTGAATTATTTCCTTTATCTGGAAAGTGAGAAAGGGAACACTCAACTAGTGGGTCAAAACTCAAATTTTAATGGCTTAAATTCTCAAGAAAACAAGGGTAAGGGGTCCAAAGGAAAGGCCTAGAGGGGCTGAATTCTAATTGTTGTAGCAGAAGTGGGTCAGAATAGACATAAGGCATCAAACATATGCTCCACTAGTTTCCAAAACACTCAGGGTTAGATCATACTAATGATTTTTCTCTTTCTCTAAAATCCTATGGCCATAAGATTATGCATTTCTAAGTCACTGACTCATGAATTCTCCTGTTAACATAAGAATAGATCTTTATTGCAAAGAAGATTGTGTCCCTCATTTTCTTTGTGTTTGTTTTTAAATCTGTACATGCAATGCCTAAAATAATATCCAAAATTTGGAAGTGGCTCTTTGTAAAGGGAATTCTAAACAGGATCTTTCTTTTTCATCTTCTTTAACTTCGAGAAGAAATTGAAGCTCAGTCCCTGCTGCCTAGCTTGCAGATGCCATTCCGATTACTCCTTTTAAGATGGTTTACTTATAAACCCAAAATTCTAATTTTATTTTAGCACTCTGGATGGTGTTGGATCTTTATTTGAAACCTATATAAGAGATCCACAGAGTGGAAAGCGATTCTATGCAGTTTGAATATTACCAGGTTGCAGATGAGCCTAACATTCTCTTTTCTGTCAGTTCCACTTATCTTTGTTTTGGGGCATGGGGCCCTCACAATATCATCTTTTCCCCATTTACCCATGAATTCAATATCTATTCACTCACGTCCTTGACTGTTAGTTGAGCACATACTGTGTGTCAGGAATTGAGCTTCATCCTAGGATAGAATGGCTCATAAAACACAAAGCACATGTTTTTTATCCTCTAAGAACATGGACCCCAGGGGGCAGAATGGGAAACAGGCACTGACACCAACATATGATAAGTACCAGGAATGGGAAACCACAGAACACCATGGGCACTCAATGAGAGTCACGTAACCTTCTTTTAATGAACCTGAGGATGTGGAGAAAGGGGAACCCTCTTACACTGTTGGTGGGAATACAGGCTGGTAAAAACACTCGAAAACAGTATGGAGGTTCCTCAAGAAGTTAAAAATAGGGGTGCCTGGGTGGCTCAGTTGTCAAGCATCTGCCTTCGGTTCAGGTCATGATCCCAGGGTCCTGGGATCGAGCCCCGCATCAGGCTCCCTGCTCTGCGGGAAGCCTGCTTCTCCCTCTCCCACTCCCCCTGCTTGTGTTCCCTCTCTCGTTGTGTATCTCTCTGTCAAATAAATAAAAAAAATCTTAAAAAAAAAAGAAGTTAAAAATAGAACTACCCTACGACCCAGCAATGGCACTACTGGGAATTTACCCCAAAGATACAGATGTAGTGAAACGAAGGGACACCTGCACCCCAATGTTCATAACAACAATGTCCATAATAGTCAAGCTATGGAAGGAGCTGAGACATCCTTCAACAGATGAATGGATAAGCGATTCATCCATCAGAAAGGACGACTACTTACCATTTACATCAACATGGATGGAACTGGAGGGTATTATGCTAAGTGAAATAAGTCAATAGGAGAAAAACTATTATCATATGGTTTCACTCATATGTGGAATATAAGAAACAGTGCAGAGGATCATAGGGGAAGAGGGAAAACTGAATGGGAAGAAATCAGAGAGGGAGACAAACCATGAGAGACTCTTAACTCTGGGAAACAAACTAAGGGTTGCTGAAGAGGAGGTGGGTGGGTGGGGAATGGGGTAACTGGGTGATAGGCATTATGGAGGGCACGTGATGTGATGAGCACTGGGTGTTATATGCAACTGATGAATTATTGAACATTACAGCTGAAACTAATGATGTACTATATGTTGGCTAATTGAATTTAAATAAATACAAATTTTTAAAAAATGAGCCTGAGTAGGTTTTCCAAAGGAAATGATCCCTAAAATGAAAACCAGAGACAAATGAAATTTAATTCACTGGGAATGGAAGAAATCTTTTCAGGCAGCACAATCTAGGGCCTGATACTGAGGTAATAAGCTATATTCAGAAATACAAGTATTATTTTGAGAGAAGTATAGTGTTTGGGGTATAGGGGTGAAAAGGTATGACACAGGCAGGGCCTAACTAATGTAGAGCCATTTAAATATGACACGATAGAATTAGGTATACACTGGAAAGATTCTACGTTGGATTCCAGGAGACTCTTCATCACATATTCAATATCAGGTATACATTTCCACAATAATGCTGAGTAACAAACTATCCAACTCTCAGTGGCTTAAAGCAATGAATATTTATTTGGCTCGTGAATCTTCAGGTGGGTGAAGGCTGCATATTCTTTTGGTCTCAGCTGGACCCACTGACATGTCTGGGGGTCTGCTGGTCATTAATTAGCTGTTCTAGGATGACTTTGGCTGGGGAGACTACATCATGTGTCTCAACTCTGGGCATGTTCTCACAGGGAGGTAGAGGAATAAGAAGAGAAACGTGTAAGAGCTTTTTTAAGTCTCTGCAAGAGTCATATCCACTAACATTCTTTTGTTCAGAGAAAAACACATGGCCAACTCAGAACAAAGAGGGTGGGGAAACACACCCCAGGTATTTCATGAGAGGCACTACAACTCACATGACAAAGAGAATGGTTACAGGGATGACTGAAGAGTGATGACCATGAATTCCATAAATCAATCAAGAATACAAGCCCTGCTAGGCACTGGAGTCTGTACTTCCTAACATGACAACTAATCTAAAAGATGACAATGACTTCATTGGATGAGATCACTCATGGTTCACCCACCCACACACCACCACCAGCACATGCATGTCTTATGAAGCTACATGTTCTCGCTTCAACTTTTCTGAAACAGTGGCCTGCCTTTTCCTGGAAGGGTCAAATAATGGTTGTATTTTGGAGTAAATTAGAGGAAGAGAAAAGAAAAGAGAAATGGAAGGGAAATATGTTCATACAAATAGATGCTTAATAACAAGCTTTAGAAAACCCCTTCATGTAATTGAACCCAAATAAAAGTGTATTAACTGGGAGTGCCAAACACTGTACTAAGTACTTTTACCAAGATCTTCTCAGCTCTCTCCGTCTCTCTCCCTTTCTATCTGTCTGTCCGTCTCTCTTTCACACACACACACACAGAAGAACACAAATTAGATAAGTGCTGTTGTCATATTATCCTTCCACTTTTACTATTACTAAAACTGAGGGTTAGTGAGATTAAATAACACATAACACCTGAATTTGAAACTTAGCAGTTTGATTCCAAAACCTGTTTAAATAACATATGTCAAATAGTCTTATCCCAAAATGTTCTAAATCGTGCCCTTAGAAAAGAGTATGTTTGAAAAGACATTTCCAAAGTCTATCTATTATACACTTTTCTTAAAAGTAAATGCCAAGACCCACGAACACTTTCTATAAATGAATAATGCAGTGAAAACCCCAGAAATGTATAGATTGGTGTCATGGAAAGTCTGCTTTCCTAACAAGTTTATCTTTGATCCGGGATTCATTTACATAGATTTTGTCTGTGTGTCAATCCTCATGATTTGTGGCACTGCATATTTTAGAACCTGACATATGCATTCTTTTCACAAGCCACATTTAACAGCAGCCTCCATTGTCTATGATAATGAAGAAAGCAAGCGGGTAATATAGAAAGCCCGGTGTCTTTCCAGACCCCAGTAAGACAGACATTCAGACAAGTCTAATAATTGCTCTACCCTCACATGTGTTCAATAGACTGCCATGCTGACTGGCCCTGTACCTGTGGATAAAATATCCATTTGTTCAAGAGCGTATCTATTGAGGGTCCACTCTGTCATGCACTGAGCCAAGTTTAAGAGATACGATGGGGAACAAGCCACAGATTTACAGTCAGGTAGGGGAGACAGACAAAAAACAAAAGAAAAAACAAGTAAGCAAATAACTAAGAATAATTACTATTTAAAACCAGACCTCTAGAGATCAACCTATACTATATACTTAGACCTGTATGTGTATAACAACCTTGCTTATATTAGAATGGTCAGAGAAGTACTTTCTAAAGTGGTAGTACTGGAGCTCACTCTAACAAGCTAAGAAGAATGGGAAGGCATATGTGCAAGGGATTGTAATCAAAATGTTCTGGGAATGTGGAATCTGGGTTATTTGAATGTTCTGAAGATTAAGAGTTGACCAGGAAGCTACTTTTGTTTCTGTCCCTTTTCGTGGAAATGCAGTAGCCCTCTTTACTCCCTTGGTTTCATATACTTAATCATGATTATTTGTGGGACCCTATAATGCCCAGCATCACTGTTTCCAGTCCTCAGTCTGGGCTTCCTGCTTTCTCTGGGTTTGAAGGAATCTCCAAAGTGACAGGTCCTGCCTCCTACCCAATGCTGGATTCTGGCATAGACTTTAAGGCATAACAGACAGAGATGAGCAGAGGCTCATCCTGGGCCATGGAAATTGTCAGGGTTTCCAGAACCAATTTTTAATATGGGCTTTTTAGAAACACCCCTTTTTTAAATGTTTGAAAAAATTTAAAAAATAAAAGCAATGTTTTGTGACATGTGAAAATTATATGAAATTCAAATAGTGTCCAAAATAGTTTTATTGGAACACAAAAAATAAAAATTTAAAAAAATAAAACTACATCTTTTCTCTTAAAATTTGAGTTTATTTCTAAAAGCAAATTGAAAATCATAGTTACTTGAGTTTGGGTTAATTTGATAAATATGATAAAATGATATAAACACATAAACTGATCAAATTTTTAACTGATAATTTTTTATTAGTAACTAAAGGAGGGGAGGAGTTTTCTCATTAACCCAACCATTTATTTACAAAAATCCATTATAACTTTTACCAGATTTTCCCATTCACTACAATATAGAATATAATTATATATAGTGATGTAGTAATAGTAGTAGAGTAATATGAGAAGACAAGGACAAATAGTAGGGAACCTTTCATCCAATTTCCTTTTTTCGCCAAAATTTTATTTTACCTGTAGGCTATTTTTTAAAATTTCACCAATTTATTTAGTTTCAGGTATTCTAACCTTGTACAAGTAAGTCTTCTCTTTAATCCATATCATTTTAAAAATGGGGTTTAGTAGGTAATAATGCTATACGACAAGTAAACATGCAAGCAAGGAAAGAGGGGAGAAATGCAGCACACCAAATGTTATCAATAAGCTGTATGTAGGCTTGCCAAGAAGATATACATGTCATCTTGGATTGCTTCTATTCGTGCCTTCATACCCTCTCTTAACTATCATCCTGCCCTGCCCTGACTTTCTGACCCCCGTGTATTAGCTTCTGGTTGGGTTCTACCATTTGGAGGTATTCAAAGGAGATGAAAGGGAAGGAGGATGAGGGCAGGATTTTCACTCCCCAGGGTCTACTGAGTTGTGTTGCTCTACCAGAGGACATGACTACTCTCATGGAAGCCCTGTCATTCTTCCCTCCTTCTGGATCTTAGGCCAGCAAAGCTCTGAGGTAACTCATTCCAGAATACTGCACTATCCATTGTAAGTCCCTTCATATTTGGCCCATATCTTTCTAAATAGTCCCTTCATAAAACCCTACAAAAGTCATCTAAATGTAAGTGTCCAACTGTTTCTACAGGGTCCCTAACTGATACACATATTATTTTTTCATGCATATGCTTCCCTTTTCTTCAAATATTTTGACAAGTGCCATGTCGCAAAGTTAAAATGATAATACCTTAGAGTAGCAAGAAACGTTTACATTTCCACTCCCTTTCCTGAACATCCCCTTATCTGATTATCAATTTGAATATTGGTCAAATAGTTATTGCTAGCTCCATTTTATAAGTTAGAAAATCAAGTCTTGAAGGGATTAAGACATTGGGCTGAAGTCAACATACACACCCAGGACCCCTTGAGCTCATTTATCCTCCAGGGCTTTCTACTTAAACCATGCTATCAAGGGAAACAGCAAACAATTACACAACATTTGACCATGACCACAAAATACCAACCATACGTTTTGTTCATGCTGAATCTAAAACAGTGTTCTGCAAACTGTGGCCCATGGGCCAACACATCTGCTTCCTGTTTTTGCAAACTGAATTTCATTAGAACACAGCCACTTTCATGTATTTACTTATTGTCTATGGCAGTTGTTTGGCCCTCTTGAGTAGGTAAGATAATGATCATACGATCTGCAAAGCCTAAAATATTTACCATCTCGCCCTTTATAGAAAATACTGCCAACTCCTGATCAAAACAATCAGAAAGTCCAAAATGCTCTCACAGAGACCTGCCTGTGATGCTCAAATTAAAGGACATACATGTGTCTAAAGTGCCTCCTGATCACATATGAAAGAGTAGGTCATTTGAGTCCTTATTTTTATAAAGAGAATGAATGAGAATCTATAAATGGTATCATAGGTAAATCCAAGTTAACCAGAATATTAAATTAATCATAATAGGCAATTGTATGATTACTCTAGGAAACAGAAACCTATCTCACCTAGGAGATTATTCTTTTCAAACTTGCCTTTTAAATGAAATTCTGAAAATAAATGGATTCCCAATGGGGTACTAGAAACAGGAGCATTGTAATTTTTTTTTCTACTGCCAGAAAAATACCAGATAAAATACGGGACACTGAGTCCAAACACCAGTAATGCATAAATTCAAGGTCGATAGCTTGAAAGGTAGCCAGGGAAAACTGACCTGGATGGGATTTTTCAAACCATTAATGTACACTACCTCAATTATTTCTTTCTATAATGTTTGTCAGTACAGATGTTTATCAGTACTTTACACAGAAAAACACTAGTTTACTTCATATAAATGAACATTATCTTTCATTCCTTTTTTCTTTAAAAAATCACCATTATTAAAACTTTTTCAAAATTAGTAAAAATAAGTAACATAGAGGATTAAAAATATATTTCTTATTGTGAGACTTCTGGAAGCCAAGGATGACAGATAACAGCTCTTCTTCATCTTCCCATTCCCATCCAGCAGAAGAGTGAATTACTTGGCCTGGCTTCCCCTCCAGAGAAGTGAGTGTGTCATTCCCAGTGGCCACTTAGAATAAGTCATGTCCCCAGCCATAGAGGTTGATTCATGGGTGGGCTTGCTAGCCAAGTAAGGCCAAATCAGAATCTTCTGTGGGGAATGGAGATTAATATTCATAGGATGAAAGTTTTTCATCTTCTGAGTTTTGACTCTTAAGGACCTTGTAATTCTGAAGCAGCCACTGGTCATTTTCACCATGTGGCAAAAACCAATCTCAGAATGGAGTCAACACAAAGGCAAACAGAGTAGAGAGAAATGGAGAGAGAGCATCCTGGTGGCCTCAGCTAAGTACCTGAATCAAGGTCAGAATGGAAACTAGCCAGCCCATACACTTCCTATATATATATATCTATATATATATATATATATAGATATATATATATACACTTCCCTCTTCCTTATCATTTTTGACAGACATATAGGGATTTGTTGCTTACAGCTGAAAGAGTCCTGACTCATACAGGGTGCAAAGACAACTATATGAAAATAGACATTCATTCACTGAACAACTATGTATCCAGTACCTACTATGGACAAAGCATGAAAACTAGACATGCCCAGTAGTGAATCAAAGGCTTAACAAAGGACCCCAGGGGGAGGGATGCCTGCCAAGAAGAAGGAGCGTGCTACTAGGAAAATATGACACGTGTTGAATGGCACTAGAATGTCAAAAAGTTTTCTTCGTTCAATTATTCAACAAAGAGTTCTCAATACCCACTCTGTATTCTTGGCATGGAGGAGACAATAGAAGGCAATCAAATAATCTCACAAAAAATCAGTAGAATTGCAATTGACAAGCTAGAAATGAAAGCATATGGTGCTATGGAAATGTGAGGATGGAGATTTGACCTAGTGCAGGAGGTCAGGGAAGGTTTATGGCTCATGACTAGCTGAAGATGTGTGGGAAGAGCATATAAGGAAGGAAAAATGAGTAGCAGGAGCGAAAGAAGGCTGGCATTTCTTGAACATGGAGGCCTTGAGAGTGTGAGATGAGTTTAAAGGCAGGAGGAGCATTACCTTCTGGCCATTCTAGATAGGGTGATCTGGGACAATATCATGTTACACCTGCTTCTCATGGTGTCTCCTTCCTCAAAAATATCCTAGATCAGACATTAAATTCTATAGTTCTCTTTGTTAAAAACCAAATTAGGCTAACTGCAGTATATTTCCTGCATTGGATGTTAAAATAGAAAAAGGACATTAGGGCAAAAACAGATAAAACCCTAATAAAGCCTGAAGTTTAGTTAACAGTAATGCATCAATGTTAATTTGTTAATTTTGACAAATACACCACAGTAAACTGTTACCCTTAAGGGAAACTGGGTGAAGGTATGGGAATTCTCTGTACTTCCTTTGCAACTTCTTTATATAAATTTAAAAATATTCCAAAAGTCTATTGCTAAAATAAAATAACAACAACAAAAAAGTAGCCTAAAGGGGAAAAAAGTTGTGGAGTTTTGTCTTTACCTAAGAAGAACATAGAGATATAAAAAAAAATTTTGAGCATGGCAGCGTGGCCAGAAAGAAGAGAGCTATCAGAACGGCCTAGGTCCCTCTGGCTTCAGGAAGATCAAAATAGGTCTTTCTCCTCAGGAGCCCAGAAAGAGATGATAGTAACTTTGGCTGGGAGGTGGACAGGGCTATTTTTATAGTGGACTAAACAGGGAATTTTGGTGGATTGCCTATGGGGTGAAGGAGAGGGAGGGGTCAAGGATGACCCCTAGGTTTCTGTATATCTGGCATCTCAGTAGATCATACACATGACTCTGAGCTATGAGTAGACCATCAGAGGGGGGTGGGAGGTGGTGATGACCTCCTAATATGGAGCTGGGGAGTGAGTACAGGAATCCAGTCTTTGGGAGGATTGGCAAGAACCAGAAAGCACCTCAATTTAAACACCACCAGATCACCAGGTGGCTTATCAAGACAACATGTCAGTTTCCTCAGAGGACTCAGACACAAAGCGAGGGCCCAAAGGAATCCAACGGAAGTCCCATTTCTCAAATGGGAATCAAAAAACCACATTTGAATTTGGCGCGATAGAAACCGCCTTCAGTTTAATGATGATTCCCATTCTGTTAACCTGTTTCAAGAGCCCCTAATTATGGCCCAGCCTAGACCTACCCCTCCACCATGGAATGGGGCATACTTACCAGGGGAAGGGATAGCTTAGTGCCTGAGAGACCTTGGAGTCCCCCAGACCCCAGAACAGTGTTTGGCACATAGCTGACAACATAGGTTGAAGAAAAGAAAGGAATGGATGAAAGAAACATACTGAGCATCAGTCTCCTCTCCTGTGAAGTCACACTGATAATAAATAACTGATAGGGTTTTACAGGCTTAAATTAGACTAAGATATTTAGTTCAGAGCTAGGCTCATGGAAAGGAAGAAAGACTGTAGCCACATGATGAAAAAGGCAGAGGTTATTTCTTTAGGGTGTTTTTCTTTACCGTGACCAGGTATTTCTTTACGTTGCCCTTAGCCATCTAGTTAGATATTAGCTCTTTCAAGACATATATATATATATATATATATATATATATATATAAGGCTTGGGGATTTTATTATTCCTTGTGGATAAGGCCTCAGGTGTATTATTCACCATTCACCATCGTGTCTCAGGTACTCAGATACACTATATGTTTAATAAATATCTGACATAGAGTTTGCTTATTACTGCCTTCCTGTTCCCTACAGAGTGTCTCCCTTCAGGAATTTTTTTTAAAGATTTTATTTATTTATTTGAGAGAAAGAGTGAGAAAGAGCACGAGAGTGGGGTGAGGGGCAGAGGGAGAAGCAGACACCCCACTGATCAGGGAGCCCAATGTGGAGCTCGATCCCAGGACCCCCAGGATCAAGACCTGAGTCGAAGACAGACGCTTAACCAGTTGAGCCACCCAGGCGCCCCTCTCTTCAGAAAATTGACCTCTGTAGCCCTCCTTCTCCTCCCCCTTCCCCCTTCTCTCCCCTTCCTCCTCCTCTTCGCTGGGGGTGTTTTCTTCTCCAATTATAGTGAAATTAAGTGGAAGACATTGGGTGTCTCTGCTCCCAATGGAATTCACTTATTTCAGTGTCATGTGTCTTGCAACTGCCACAGCTTTCCCCAAGCACAGCGAATGAATGAAATGCCCTTTGGGTGGGTTGTGCAAGAAGAAAAGCCTACCTGTTCCGGGAACAGCCACATCCAGGAGAAACAGCTGTGGGTGGCTCTCAATGACCTGGCTCGGATGGTAAAGAAGACTTAGAGGCATAAATTCTCAGGCTGGCTTTAAAGCCAGTTAAGCTCTTAAACAGGGAGCCCAGTGGGTGGAAAGGACTGTGATTTGTTGCTGCCAGGTAGGAATATGAGTTGGGCTTCTTGGAAGCTAGAACTCTGCTTAATTTACCTGTCAAATATCCTGATAGATTTGTCCATAGAGTTTTGAAATAGAAGATAAAGCTCCTCAACCTGCGTGGTTCTACCCTGCAGTGGGGAATATATCCATCACTTGCACAGATCAAAGTGGCTAATTCAGGGCCCTTCGGTACCTCCCCTCCATCTTGTCATGAGTACTCTATCTCTACTGTGTAAATATAATTATTTGGAGTAGAATTTAAAGATTGCCCATTGCATATTCAGTTTGTTGGTCAATGAACGTTCCAAGGAGCCAAGTCGACAGCAGCCTCTGTTTGGTCTGCTGGCATGCCACTATCAAAGGTGATCACTTAGAGACCCAGGAGGACTCAGGGATCAGGGAGAGCATACATAGGTGGAATGTTCAGCCCAGGCCACAATTTCTCACTGTTTTTCCACTTTCTTTGGCCCACTCCCTAAGGATTCTATACATTCTTAACCTCTCATTAGAAAGCATACTTTTGGGGCAGGGACTAAGAAATAGATAATTTTTAGAGATTCCTGGTCATCTCCCCCTCTTCCCCATGAAATATAAGGATAAAGAAACATCATTAATTCTAGGTGCAGACTATTTATTAAGTTGTACCACTTAGATCATGCCTTTCAACAAAGACTGAAGAATCCACTGTAAAGTCACTAATAAATATTGAATGTGCCAATTTGATTCATTACATTACACAGTAATGTAAGTACTAATGTGAATTTATATAACATCTGCCTAATCCTTCATTTGCCAGCCATAACATATAATTCTATTTATCCTAACAAAGCGAACTAAATACAAAACCTACCCATTTAATTGACTATTTTAGTCTCTTTTAAAAACTACTTACTTTTCCAATAATGGAAACATAACTGAATTCAGTCTTCTGATGAAAAAAATATTGAGGGAAAAAAAACACTTACATTCATATAATCACTGATTTATTTTCTTTTAATATACATTGATGCAAAATGGGAATTCAAAGTACTTTTTGTTCCTCTTTAAACAATAAATAAAGAGGATAAGGGACTCTCCATAAACTGTTTAAATTTTATAATCTTATTTTAATTAAAAATAAAAAGATACCAGGGTGCCTGGGTGGCTCAGTTGGTTGAGCCTCCGACTCTTGGTTTCAGTTCAGGTCATGATCTCAGGGTCATGAGAATAAGCCCCACGTTGGGCTCACTGCTCAAAGGGCAGGCTGTTTGAATTTCTCTCCCTCCACCCTCCCCCTGCTTGCACAAACACACTCTCTTCTCTAAAATAAATAAATAAATCTTTAAAAAAATTAAAAATAAATAAAAAGATCTTTTCAATTTTCCAAGATGGCAGTTTAATTTCTCACATATTTTCCCCTCCCCATACACTGCTAATATACTCCAAAAATATAAACATATATTCTTAATACAATATAAGTATGAACCAAGACCAAATTGTTATTTCACCGTTTTTTAACATGACACTAATTTCAAAAGTCATCATGGAGAAGACTGATTACCTTACAGTTAAAACTTTTATCACACAACAAACTCCTTCCAAAATAAACAAACAAAAAAACCCCACCAAGTCAAAAATCAAATGACACGCAAGAAAAGCACTGGCAACTTGTGACACAGTGTTAATATCTCTACTACACAAATTATTCTTACATATCAGGGGAAAAAAACCCTAGAAACCACAATATAAAAATAGCACAGAAAGATGAAAAGATAATGCACTAAATGGCCAACATATTTCTGAAAAGATGTTTATACTCACTGATAATAAAAAGTAAAATAAGCAAATCAAATCAAAGTAAAATTCAGATTTGCAAAAATGTAAAAGAATCATATCACATGATATCAGTATGCATGTGGGAAGTCACTTTCATGCATTGTTGTTACAAGTGTAAATTTGCTATTTCTGGAGAGCACTTTAGAAAACTAAATTAAAATTTTCACCTATCCACAGTGACACGGAAATTTCACTTGTAGGAATCTATCCTTAAAATAAATATGCAGACAAATAATATTCAAAGATGTATAGTAACAAGTTGTTGAGTACATCATGAGAAACACTGTAAATATCCATTAATAGTGATTTGGTTAATTAATTATGGTACTATATAATGATACGGGGGATAATACGTAGCAGTTTGAAATGTCATACGTCTATGGTTATTGAAACAGATATTTCTGTAGAGTTATAATGTAAAAGGCAACTAAGAAACAGCATGTATTTCTTATGCTTTTAGAAATTAAAATTTGTACTTATTAAACATATCCAAAAACTTTAAAGAACATTGAGGGAAAATGCCACAATCCAACTGATTTTTGTTTGCATTATAGCCCAATCTCGAATATATATGCATAGTTATTTACATATGCAATTGGTATCCATTTCTTAAATACCTTATTTAAAATATATTTATATTTTTGGCAAGGAAGACAGATTGTTAAAGGAGATTTTTATTTATTGCTTATTTTATTTATTGCTTGTTTAATGTAAATCAAAGAAGGCTTTGGGATTTTATGAATCCATGATGATGAAGCCAGTTAACAACCTGCTGACAGTTGCAGTCTCTCCTCTGTTCCACCTCATGGTTTGAGATTCCTGCATTAGGTCTCAGGGCTTTCTTTTAGATAGCTCTTTCTGTCCCACCACTCAGCCCTAAGGATCCAGTTCAGCTCACTCCTCCAGCACTGCCATGTGTGCGCTGAAAGCAATGTTCTCACAAAGGGCGAGGTTTTGGGATGCAAGGAGATCTTTATTAGTGGAGGAACTGTTCAGTGCCTACAAAGGGAAAGCCCTATGATACAAAAAGCATGCTTTCTGCAATGTGTTTCCAGGTAAAATAGTAAATTAGATTTTATACATAAAATGCAGAAATTTGTGCTTCTCGTGCAGTTTCAATGAACTGCATTTGTCCATTGAGCACTCAGTTGAGATTAATGATATCCATCAATTACTATAACAGTAAATTCTCCTTCTCCCGTGTTATTATCCCATGTTTAACTCTATGTCCTTTAAGGGAAATTTGTTTGCCTTAAATTAAATTTATAAGATGGAACAGTAGTAGGACTGACTAAAGGCATTCATGGGGGATTCCATAGAAAGGACAGGGAATTCAGAAAAGTAACCACGGGTTTGTAGCTTCTGTGTGTGTTTTTTTGTTTGTTTTGTTTTGTTTTTGGTGGCTCTGCCATTTTACTTCAAGCATTGGATGAGTCACTCCAGTTGTGATTGCTCAGCATCAGGTGGTTCTTACACAGAGGCACCTGTAGAGATGGGAGGATACTTCTAAAAGCCTGCCTACCTTCTGGTCATCTACTCTTAGCTACCTTGCTCCCTTTTAATCACTCTGTGACTATCAACCTACCGGACTATTTCTTAAAATGTGGTCAAGGAGATCCCCTTGGTAACTAGAAGAGTAGACACATTTAACCAAGAAAGTTTAGTAAAGTAAAGTAAAAGTAAAAGTAAAGAAAGTAAAAAGTAAAGAAAGTAAAAGAAAGTTTAGAGCTTATATTTTTCCAAGTACTAGTTTTGTAAAATAAATTAAAATGTAAGAAAACATTTTAAGTTACACAAATAAATACTACTATATGTATAAGAATGAAGATTTTCTTAAAATTGAACCATAGAGATACATTTGGCATCATCATATTATAGTTCAAAATGTTCACTGACCTACTTACTACCTAACTTCATAACACACTGAAGATACCTCAATGACTATTACACTGGACATAGGCATTTCCTCCTTATTCATCAGCCATCCTGTCTCTGTAATGCCTTCCCCTTCTGCTCCTCAAAAAAAAAAAAAAAAGAATGAATGAAAACGAAGATGTTTCAATTTCTTCAATTGACCTAATAAAAGAAATATTTCTAAAAAAATGATCATAGTGGTTTAGCAGCTGGCTTTTTTCACCTTTTCAGCAATGCAGACTAAATGCAACTGACATTCAGGTTGAGATAATTGGAGTGTAAATTACTCCCAAATACTTATTTCTTAAAATAGAGAAGCGTTTGTCCTTCATATTTGAAGATGACTTTAATTATGGTTATCCATAAGGCAGTGTGGGAAAAGACTTCATACTTGTTATAGTTTGTTTAAATATGTCTTTAACAGTGATGTTCTTATAAAAAATAAAGCGTGTTTAACTCTATGTCCTTTAAGGGAAATTTGTTTGCCTTAAAATTAAATTTATAAGATGGAACAGTAGTAGGACTGACCAAAGGCATTCATGGGGGATTCCATAGAAAGGACAGGGAATTCAGAAAAGTAACCACGGGTTTGTAGCTTCTGTGTGTGTTTTTTGTTGTTGTTGTTTGTTTTGTTTTGTTTTTGGTGGCTCTGCCATTTTACTTCAAGCATTGGATGAGTCACTCCAGTTGTGATTGCTCAGCATCAGGTGGTTCTTACACAGAGGCACCTGTAGAGATGGGAGGATACTTCTAAAAGCCTGCCTACCTTCTGGTCATCTACTCTTAGCCACCTTGCTCCCTTTTAATCACTCTGTGACTATCAACCTACCGGACTATTTCTTAAAATGTGGTCAAGGAGATCCCCTTGGTAACTAGAAGAGTAGACACATTTAACCAACAGTGGGCTACTCTTGCTTTAACCCTTCGGCTCCTTTTCATTCTGATAAAGGCATGTAACCTCATGGGCCAACCTCTATTACACCCCTGCTGTCAGTTTCCTGACCAAATCCAACCGAGATTTTTTTCCATTCTTCCAGGTTAATGTTAAATAAATTCAATCTTGATGGTCTCAAAAGATCACAGTAGAGAAGTAGAATTAAGGCAAGCAGAGTTGGAAGGAAAAGGTACAAAGAGCCATAGGGTGGTTCATTTACAGCTTCTTGTGAGAAGGCAAGTCATCTATTGGAAACCATCTATTGCAGTAGAATATCTGCAGCAAGACAAAGCATCTGAAAAATGGTGAACTTAACTGTGCTCTTTAAAAATAATAATGATCCTCAAAAAGTTAAAAATAGAGCTACCTTATGATCCAGCAATTGCACTACTAAGTAATTATCCAAAGGATACAAACATAGTGATTCAAAGGGGCATATGCACCCCAATGTTTATAGCAACAATGTCCACAATAGCCAAAATATGGAAAGAGCCCAGATGTCCATCGACAGATGAATGGATAAAGACAATGTGGTATATATAATATATATGGAGTAATATTACTCAACCATCAAAAAGAATGAAATCTTGCCATTTGCCATGCCATTTGCAAAAAAAATTGAGAGGGAGGCAAACCGTAAGAGATGCTGAACTCTAGGGAAAAAACTGAGGGTTGCTAGAGGAGAGGTGGGTGGGAGGAAGGGGTAATTGGGTGATGGGCATTAAGGAGGGCACTTGATGTAATGAGCACTAGGTGTTATATGCAACTGATGAATCACTAAATTCTACCTCTGAAACTAATAAAAATAATAATGATAAAAATAATAATATCTAGGAAATCATTATATTTGATATATGAATAAGCAAAATAATGAAGCATTATGCAAATTAATACCAATTAGATTATCTTTCAGAGTCATCAAATACATTGCAGAAAAAAGAATAGAGGCAGGGGCATCTTATGATAAAAGTATGGAAAGAAAAGAGCTTGGGGGTACTGCAAACAACAGTAAAACCTTCTTCCAAATTTTGCTTCAGGCAATCTTTCTTAAAATGGCTTCATGGAGTTCACATGTTCTTTATTCTTGTTGAGCAATATCCAAGTAATTTATTCCCATTGACCATCAGCAAACATGTAAAGGTGTATTTCATTAACAGAAATGGTGTTCACAAAGAATTAGGGACTCCCTGCTCATTTCCACTTAGGCCCACAAAATTGAAAGATTCCTGAGATGGGTTATAACTTGCATTTTCCTTGGGCTCATTTATTTTAATCTTCTTCAAACAAAAAAAATGACTATAATCCTGTGTATATTACAGAATTCTCCTATCTGCCACATCTAGGACAGGCATACTATCAGATAATGTTAATTTTTGTTAAAGCATTAATTATTAATAACATTTAATCATTTTAATAAAGGTTATTTTGAACTATTGAATGAATATAATCCCCCAATACCGTTTAAGGAGGTTAGATGATGCTAACCAGAGGGCATTTTGCTGAACACTGTAATAAGCCAAGAGAAGCAAATTTCTACATTTAATAGAGGGGCAAGGGATTTGGAGACCTTGAGAAATATTTGAGAGAAGGAGATTGTATTTTAGGAAAAGCTGGATGCTGTGTGAAAGGAAAGATGTAAAGGGACAAGAGGAACTTGGGAGAAGAAAACAAGGAAAGACCAATGCATGAACTTTTTCTAAGTTTTAAATTGTTTATGCTATAACCCAATTCTGTGCTTTTTAAAGCACATCTTCAATCGATTCTACACTAACACTTGATTTTCTCTTACTAGAATGTGGAGAACATGAACAGGTAATTTCAAGAGGAAGAAGAAGGTATAACTGACATTTGGGTCACTTATGGCATTTTTCAGTAGTTTCAGCTATATCCCATGTATGGAATAAATCCTTTTTTCCAAAAGATTCTCAAAACCCATTAAAAGCTGACTACCTTTTTCTCACTCATTGTCTTTGCATCGGCCAGTTAGCACCTTTTGTGTATTCATTCAATAATGTACATTGAACACCAACTCTAGGAGACACAGCTAGGTTTTTTAAGAATCCAGTGTTGAATCAAATGTCCATCTTGCCTTCAAGTGGAACACAGTATAATAAGGACACAAGACCCTGACACTGTTACTTACAATGCAGGGAAGAAAGCAAAAAAAAAACACTGTAAGGATGAAAGATTAAAAGATTTGCTATAGGGAAAAGGAATTAAGAAAGAATATGTGGAAGGGTTAGCACTTCAGTTGAATCTAAGAAGAGATTTGAAATCAACCGAAATAAACGAGTCAGATGTTTCCAAAAAACACAATGTGATCCACAACTCAGAATTTTGTTATGCTAAGGGTTTCTATGGTAAAGCATCCCACCCCCATGCAAAGCTCACAGTCCAAAGAATAAAATTTGGGTAATAGAACAAATCCGTTATGCAATTCACACTCCCACCTATAAAAACCAAACATGTCAAGGGAGAATAACAAGAAGAAAACCTTATGTGCTCGGGAGATGTTAAATGTAATATATAGTCTAAATTCTTTGATATTTTACCTTTCCTGAGGAATAGAGGGGTAACCAAATTGCTGCTGGACCATTCTACCCTTAGAAAGGGAAACACTGTGGGTAAAACCAGCCCTGCTGTATCAGATACAGTCATGGAGCCCCTGTGACCCACTTAACTCTTTCTCATTTAAAATATTCACTTTTTATGGGCACCCAAAATATGTCTCCTCTCCAAAACCACGGCATTGCCCTTCAAGAGTAGGGGTCAAAATGGAGAATAGAGAATTACAGAAGCTGAATCCTAGTAACGTTGCCCCAAAGATATAAAGTCTGATTAGTCTAAGAAATAATTTTCTTTTTACTTTATCTCTTGAATTATACAACAGAAGTAATTCAATCCCATAGGAGTGCATAAACTCCAATTAAAAGTGTAATTGTAATGGGAGGAAGCAGATTTCTTCAAGAGAATATTACCCTAGCCCCATACCCAACAGTGTGAGCACTTAAATTTCTTTACCACTGTGTAATCTGGTGCTGCTTTACAGAAATGCTTCCATCTCTAACAAGCCCGAGCCCCAACCATGCACACATTCAACCACAAGTTAAATCTAATTACTGAATATTAATGAAGTTTTTGTAGGAGGAGCTACTGAGTTTTCACACATTTCCTTATTCAAAACTCTCTTGATTTCCACAGAACTCTACCATCTGTCATGATACTAAATATGACTGATCATTAAATAAATAAGTGATTGAAGAACTTATCCAATTAATTCCTTCTGGGCTTCCTGCATTGCAAGAGTCAAGCCAAGTCAGTGTTAGTTCGCTACTGTCTCTAGCTTCCTATTGTTCTTGCTGCCACTACATCTCCAGTAATTACACATTTCCTCTTATTGTTAGATATAATTTTGTGTTTATCAATCCTGTATTCTGAACTATTGTTAAAGACCCTTAAAGTCATTCAGAAGTGCTTCATATTGTTAGAATTGAAGATAAATGTGATGGAGTCCTGACTCTCCCCAACCCCAAAGACACACACACACACACAGACACAGACACACACACACACACACACACATTATGATTATTCACTATATTTGGTCACGCTAAATAAAATCAACAAGCTGGGTCAATAAAATTTAAGACCTTTATTCCCCTGGATGGGACTTAGAAGTAAGTAATGCAATAAAGGATAATTTTAAACCATGGAACAATCTTGCCTTAAAACCTCATATGAGGTCACCACTATAACTGAATTACGTTTAGATTATCATGCCATGGGCCTCTTCCCATGACACTCCTCATTTTTACCACTCTGATGTGGTTGAGAACATTTTTTTGTGTGTGTGTGATATTACACAAATGTCTCTCTATGAGAAACCATCGGAGAATTTCTTCTTATTTCAGGTTCCAACAATTTTTCTGTTTCTCCTAAGTTACTAATTTTGTTTTTCATCCTATGAATGTTGTGAGTTGTAGAATTTATCACATTTCCCTTTTTGTATTTATTGCTATAAAACCCAGTCCAGACAAGTCCATAATCCATATCTTTGTGAATGGCCTCAGGACGACAGCTGGAGTGAGGTCAATGAGGCACATAAAGCCCAAGAACCAAGGAGTCACTCAGGATGCTTCACCTACATTATGCCAGCTCTAGCCCTGCAGAGCCTTGCAACATGGGAGCTAACTTAACCCTTAGTGCACCTTATGTTTTCTTAGTTCATCAATTTCTCCCTTACATGTATTTTTATCTTGTATGTAGTTTTAATACTATAAAACTATCTTTAAAGATTATAAGTAGGTAAATCATCTAAAGCAATAACAAACCTAGTGCGATCAAAATTGCCCAGTAAAATATTTCTGCTGTACTATCAGGACTTTAAGAGAGACTGTGTATCTACCATTGGTATTTGTACAATGTTTACAGGTTTTTGTACTTTTAGACGTGTTCAGCTAACAAAGAAAAGAGATTGCATGCAGTAGTGTTTAACCAAGCAGACTCTAGAGGTGGTCTACTAGGGTTCAAGTTCCAGCTCTGCCATTTCATAGCTGCAAGAATAGAGGAGAGTGACTTAACATCTCTGTGCCTCTGTTTCCTCATCTATAAAATGAGAATAAACTACTTCATAAGGTTGTTATGAAGACTAAATGGATTAAAGGAAGATATTTAGCACACTGAGACCTAGTAAATAATATAAAAGCATTTGTATCATTCAAGTACCAATTCTTTCTTGTGCTGTATCTCCCACATTTAAAACAACGTTTTTTCACAATTACTTCCTACTATATAAGCATTAAGCATAACTATGTATAATTCAAAGATGGAAGTAAGAAAATGCACCAAAAAACATGTGGACTTCAATAATCAACCTTGACATAATAAACATCTTGAAAATTTTCACTACTATCCTTAGAGAAAATAGCTGAACAAACTTAAAATCTCAGAACCAACAGAAAACTGAGGTTGCAGAGCAAACCATCATCCCAAAATCTGGAAAGAGAGAAAAATCTAGAGTCAGAGTTGCTTACCTGGAGCAGATAGCCATGACTGCTGGACACATAAACTAGTAGGACACTTAAGTATAGTTTTGATAAGTTGCTGGAGGCTGAATGTTCACTACAATAAGAAACCCCTGGGTCTGCAAACTTAAGAAGATCCCCCATATTTCTGTGGGTTTTACCTGCAGGAACCACATAAGGTATTTCCAGTGGAGATCCCCCAAAAGATCCCCACCTGGCTCAGACAAGGGGAGGAGAAGAGAAATCATTGTGAAATTCACCCAGAAAGTTCTCCACAACAAAGGTCTATTCCCTGAGGAAAAGGCATTTACCAGGCCTTATGCCAGCTGGAAAGGGCATTATCCTCACTGTAGCCCTCTTCAGGTTTCTCATCTCACCTAAAGGGAAAGGAGGGATACCACCTAGAAAAAGACTTGGGAAGCTCACAGCCTAGAGAAGCAAGTCCACTGTACGACTGAGATTTAATCATAAGATTACAGAACACTCCCTCTACCCCACACAAACCATCAAACTAATGGCAGTTATGATAACAGTGTGCACACTCAGTGAGGAGGAGTATTTAGGGAAACTCAAAGGACAAAAACCAAAGCAAGGACAGTAGAGGAATTTGGAGCCTTGGGTATTTGCAGCTACAGCAAACAGTAAATGCAGTCAAATTCCTAGCCATATTGGCACAAGTCCTCACACTAAAAGCCTATTTACCTGAGTTCTTATTACCCAATGCAAGATATTTAGCTTTCAAAAGAGTTTAAGGCATTCCAAACAAGAAAGGAAGAAAGAAAAAGAAAGAAGAAAGAAAAAGAAAAAGAAAGAAAGAAAAAAAGAAAAGAAAGAAGAAAGAAAAGAAAGAAAGAAGAAAAAGAAAGAAAGAAAGAAAGAAAGAAAGAAAAGAAAGAAAGAAAGAAAGAAAGAAAAGAAAGAAAGAAAGAAAGAAAAAAGAAAGAAGAAGAAAAAAAAAAGAAAGAAAGAAAGAAAGAAGAAAGAAAGAAGAAAGAAAGAAAGAAAAAAGAAGAAGAAAGAAAGAAAAAAAAGAAAGAAAGAAAAGAAAGAAAAGAAAGAAAGAAGAAGAAAGAAAGAAAGAAAAAAGAAAGAAAAAAGAAAGAAAGAAAGAAAGAAAGAAAGAAAAGGAGGGAAGTAGAAAGGGAAGGAACTATGGAGAGAAGGAGGAAGGAAGGAAGGAAGAAAGAACAGTCTGAAAAGACATAGCAAGCATCAGAAACAAACTCAGATATGATACAGAGGTTGGAATTATTTAGACAAGAATTTAAAATAACTATGATTAATATGTCAAAAATTCAATGGAAAAGTAGACAAAATTCAAGAACAGATGAGTAATGTAAGCAGAGAGATGAAAACTCTAAAAAAAAATCAAAGGAAATTCTATAAATGAGTTCCCTTGATGGGTTCATCAGTACACTGGATATCAGAAGATAGAAGTACTAAAAAAATAATTAAAAGGAAGAGAAATACAGAATGCCTTGAATGGGGTTCATCAACAGACTGAGGAAAGAATTAGTGAATGAGAAAATAGGTCAACAGACACTTCCCAAACTGAAATGCAAAGAGAAAAAAGAATGAATGGTTTTGGACAGAACATCCAAGACTAATGGGACAATTTCAAGAGGTATAACATACACACAATTGAAATATCAGAAGGAAAACAAAGAACAGAGCAGAAGAAATATTTGAAATAACAGTGGCCAAGAACATTCCAGAATTAATGACAGACACTAACACCTAGGTCCAAGAAACTGCGAGAATACTAAGCAGAATAAACATCAAAAATAAAAAAAAGAAACAGTTACATATAAACAAACTGCAGAAAACAAAACACAGAAAAAAATTTCATAGAAGCCAGAGGAAAAAACACCTTACCCATAGAAAAACAAAGATAAGAATTACAAAAACTACCATAACTCACCCAATGTGAATTAAATCATTCAATGGCCCTACTACTATTATGAAAATTGAATTAATGATTTAGAAACTACTAAAAATGAGATCTTTAAGCCCAGATTTCTGTGGAGAGTCTACCAAAGGTTTAAAGGGGAATTAACACCAAATCTACACAATCTCTTCCACAAAATGGAAAAGGAAGAAACAATGCTCAATTAATTTTATGAAACTATCCTTATATCGAAACCAGACAAACACAACACAAAATGAAAACTACAGGCCAATATTGCTCATAAGCATAGAAGCAAAATCCTCTACAAAGTATTATCAAATAGAATTCAGCAAAATGTAAAGAGAATTATGCCTTATTACCAAGTGAGCTTTGTTCCAAATATGCAAGACTGTTCCAACAATCCAAAATCAATCAACATAATACCCCTCATCAATAAGCTAGAGAAGAAAAATCATATGACTATATCAACTGATGCAGAAAAAGCATACAACAAAATACAAAACCATTTGTTACCTAAAACTCAGCAAACATAGAGTGGAATTTCCTCAACTGAATAAAGAACATCCATTAAAAAATTCTACAGATAACATATTTAATGGTGAAAAACTGGACACCTTCTCTTTACATTTAGAAACGAGGCAAGGATGTTCTCTCTCACTCTTCCTATTAAATGTCCTACTAAAAGACATACTTGGGTGCCTGGGTGGCTCTGTCAGTTAAGCATCTGTCTTCTGCTCAAGTCGTGATACCAGGGTCCTGGGATCAAACTTAAGTCTGGCGCCTTGCTTGTCGAGCAGTATCTGCTTCTCCCTCTCCCTCAGCCCTCCCCCAGCTCATCCCTCCCTCCTCTCTCTCAAATAAATAAATAACTAATAAATATAATATAAATAAACAAATAAATAACAATAAATGTGGGTTTTTGGCAAAGAAATAAAGGCAAATCAATGAGGAAAGTAGGATCTTTTCAACAAATGGTGCTGCAAAACGTCAGACAAATCCCAACTGAGGAAAGTTATACAAAATACCTGACCAGTGATCCCCCAAACTGTCAAGGGCAGCAAAAACAAAGAAAGTCTGAGAAACTCATAGCCAAGAGGAGGCTAACAACACACGATAATTAAGTTTGATGAGATAGCTGATACGGAATCTTGGAAAAAAAAAAAAAAACTGGGGTGCAAACTAAGGAAATCCAGATAACATGCGCATTTTATGTAAAATAATGTATAAGCATCAGTTTATAAATTGCAACAAATGTGTTAGACTAATGAAGGATGTACACCTTCATCCTTGCATATGGAAATTTTCTATACTATTTTAGTAATCTTTCTGTAAATTTGTAATTGTTCCAAAAAAAAAGGTTTATTTAAAAAAGAATATCCTATGTTTTAATCATCAATAATCAATTTAAAAAGTCATGGTTAACATTTTGGCATCTGTACTATTCATCTATTATATTAGAAGTGTGCATATTATAAAGACAAGATTTTGTATTATTTTTATATGTGTGTTTGTGTGTATATGTTTATGCACATTAACACATTGGCTATACAATGGTACTCCTAAGTAAGTACAATGGTACTTACTTGAATTTAAATTACTTTCTTATTTGGAGCATATATTATTTGTAAGGTAGATAGACTGTGCTAGATGTTTGAAGTCGGTGCTTAAGAGCCAACCAGTCTTGGCCATATCTTGGTTCCATGACTCAACAGTTGTGCTAACTTACCTCCTGTATAACCTTCCTATGTTTCATTTGTATAACCTATAAAATGGGGAATTAATATGGGGTTCTTGTGAGGCTTAATGATTATGTATCTCATAATAAATATATAAAATAAAAAATATAAATATAATTTTATAAATATAAAATATAATATTCTGTTGAACATAATACATATCATATATAATAACATTAGATTATATATAATATATGTTATGCATAACATTTATCATTATATGTGTATAGACACACATGTATATATTACAGCAATGGCTTGCACATAGTTAGTGATCAATGTGTATTTGCAATGATTGTGAACTTGCCAAAAACATCCTGCAAGGGAATTATTGTTATTACTGATTTTTAAAGGGGAGTCCTGAGGCTCTGAGAATCTTCATAATTTTCCTAAGGGCTCACAGCTAGTAAGGGACTCCGCGGGATTTGAAAACAGGTATGTGAGTCTGAAACCAAAGCATATGCCCTTTTAATCACCACATTTGCAGGGGCGCCTGGGTGGCTCAGTCGTTAAGCATCTGCCTTCAGCTCAGGTCATGATCCCAGGGTCCTGGGATCGAGCCCCGCATGGGGCTCCCTGCTCCGCGGGAAGCCTGCTTCTCCCTCTCCCACTCCCCCTGCTTGTGTTCCCTCTCTCGCTGTGTATCTCTCTGTCAAATAAATAAATAAATAAATAAAGTCTTTAATCATCACATTTGCTATCAGTAATAACTACTGTGATCACAGAATGAAGAGGCATTTCTTAGGCTTACTGTTGCCAGGAAGAAAGTGACTCATCATAAATATTTTCACACAAAATGAAGTTCATTAAGGATTCGTTACACTGTTACTGACAGCTTAAACTCATGTGTTTAAACAGTCCAAAGAAATATAAAATTGGGGAAATTCTGTGCAAGTTTTAGAAGTCAGGGAAATATGCTGTTGATAGGCCAGAAACTTCAGGATTTCTTCAACACAGAATTTCTTCAGGGTATTGATAAATCTAAAATAAGGGATGATTAGCCAACACACAGTTTACTATATGTTAAAGAAATGCCCCAAACACAAGTAAGAGGGAGCACACTGACTTGAACCCAACAGCATATCAAAATTTGAAGAAGAAATCACCATCTGTAAGACAGTGCTGTGGGGCCGTGGATGGCATGGAGAAGGTAGCTTTATAGATACTGTAAGTAGAATAAACACCTACCACAGAAACAGACCAGTTCCTCAAAAACATTCATTCAAACACATGTAAATTCAGCCCAGATTGATTTATTAGCCCCAAAAGTGAAGGTAATGCCACCATGTTTCCAAGTGATGAGAGCAATAATAGAGAATGGAAGAATTCTCTGATTTTATTATCTCAACAAGATAAAGAAACAAGCAAGCAAAAAAAATAAGGGAATATTGGATTTCAGCTAGTCGTTAGACCAGATGGACCTAACAGACACGTACAAAACATTCCATCAATAGCAGCAGAATACATATTCTTCTCAAGTGCACATGGGACATTCTCCAGGGGAGATCACGTTAGACCACAAAACAAGCCTTAATAAATTTAAGACTGAAATCATATCAAGCATCTTTTCCAACCACAATATTACAAAACTAGAAATCAATCACAAGAAGAAGACTGGAAAATTCACAAATATGTAAAAATTAAACAACATGCTCCTGAAAAACCAATGGGTCAAAGAAGAAATCAAAAGAAAAATTAAAAAAATATCTTGCAACAAATGAAAATGGAAACACAACATACCAAATCTTATGGGATGCAGCAAAAGCAGTTATAGGAAAGAAGTTTCTGGTGATAAATACCTACAAAAAGAGAAAAAAAGACCTCACACAGTGAGATACCACTATACACCTATGATAGTGGCTAAAATAAAAAGCAGTGACAACAAATGCTAGTGAAGACACTGAAAACCTGGATCACCCACACGTTGCTGGTAAAAGGGTAGAGTGATAGAGCCATTCTGGAAAAGTTAGGCAGTTTATTTTAAAGCTAAACATAAAACTACCATACAACATAGCAATGACATTCCTGGGCATTTATTCCAGAGAAATGAAAGCTTTTATGTTCACACAAAAACCTGTACAGTAATGTTTATGTGTATGACAGCTTTATTTGCAATGGCCTCAAGCTGCAGGTGACCCAAATGTACTTCCGTGGGTGAATGGAATAAATGTTGTTTCTACAACCACGAATACTAGTCACCAGTATACAGAAATAACGTATTGATACACAAAACAACCTCAGTCAATCTCTAGGGAATGTAATGAGCAAACAAAAGCAATTCCAAAAGTTTCCATACAGTATAATTCTATTTATATAATATTCATGAAAGGAAAAATTTTAGAAATGGAGAAAATACTAGGGTTACCAGGGGTTAGGCACAGAATTAAAGGCGAGAGAGAAACACATGGTTATAATAGAGCAACACAAAAACATCTTTGTGGTGTTGGGAAATGTTCAGAATATTGACTGTTGTGGTGAACATATGAACCTACACCAGTAATGAAATCGTACAGAACAATACTCTGGTTGTGATATTATACCATAGTTTTGTAAAATGTTACCATTGGGGGAAACTGGGCAAAATATAAAGAAGTTTTTACTGTATTATCTTATAACTGTATAGGAATCTATAATTATCTCATTTTTTAATGCAGTTGTTAACTACAGGAAAAAAACATGATGTATAAAAAGTAACAATAGCAAAATGCTTGCCCTAACAATAGTTTTTATATAGTCAAAATAAGAAAACCACTGAAAAATGTAAAAAAGAAAAAAAAAAAAACAAGATCTAAAATAAACAACCTAACTACACCCCAAGGAACTAGGAAGAAAAGAACAAATTAACCTTAAAGTTAACACAAGTAAGGAAAGAAAAATGATAGGAAATAAATGAAATAAGGACTAAAAGGACATTTTAAAAAAAATCAATGAAACTAAAAGCTGGGTTTTTTTAAAGAGGAAAAAAATAGACAGTTTTTAGCTAGACTTCCCAAGAAAAAGAAAGAGGACTCAAATAAACAGAATTATAAATGAAAGGGGAGAAATTACAACTGATACTAAAGAAATTTTTGGATCATAAGAGATTACCATTAAATGCCAACAAATTAGACAACCCAGAAGTAGATAAATTCCTAAAAACATACAACCTACCAAGACTGAATTATGACAAAATAGAAAATCTGAACAGACCAATTACTAGTAAGGAGCCTGTTAATTAAAAACATCCCCCCCCAAAAAAGTTCAGGACCAGATGGTTTCACTGGCAAATTCTACACAATATTTAAAGAGAAATAATACCAATCCTTTTCAAACTCTTCCCAAAAAAGTTAAAAAGGAGGGAATACTCCCAATCTTATTTTTTGAGGCCAGCATTTCTTTGACACCAAGCCAGACAAGGACTCTGCAAGAAAAGAAAATTACAGGCCAATATCCCTGATAAACATAGATGCAAAAATCCTCGACAAAATCTTAGCAACCTGGATTCAACAATATTAAAAGGATCATACGACACAATCAAGTGGGATTTATTTCAGGGATGCAAGGATGGTTTGACATCCACAAATCAATAAAAGTGCACACCACATTAACAAAATGAAGGATAAACGTCATATCGTCTCTATAGATGCTGACAAAAGAATTTGAAAAAATTCAACATCCTTTCATAATAAAAACTCTCAGCAAACCAAAGATAAAGGAAACATATCTCAACATAATAAAGGCCATAAGTGAAAAGGCCCTGGCTAACATCATAGTTAGCTGTGGAACATCAAAAGCTTTTTCTTTAAGATCATAAAAAAGATGAGGATGCCCTCTCTCAACTCTTTTATTCAATATACTATGGGAAATTCTGGCCATAGCACTAAGGTAAAATAAATAAATAAATAAATAAATAAATAAATAAATAAATAAATAAATGAATGAATGAATGAAATAAAAGCCATCCAAATAAAAAGGGCAGAATTAAAGCTGTCTATATTTGTGGATGACATGATATTATGTATAGAAAACCCTAAAGACTGCACCAGAATACTGTTAGAACTAATAAACAATTTTTAAAAGTCAAAGGATAAAAATATCAATATACAAACATCACTTGCCTTTCTATACACCAACAAACTATCAGAAAGAAAAAATAAGACAACTCTCCCATTTGTCACTGCATCAAAAAGAATAAAATTCCTAGGAATAAATATAACTAAGGCAAAAGATCTGTACACTAAAAACTGTAAGACATTAATGAAAATAATTGAAAAAGACACAAATATATGACAAGATATTCCATGCTCATGCATTTAAAGAATTAATATTGTCAAAATGTCCATACACCCAATGCAGTCTACAGACTTAATGCAATTTCCATCAAAATTCTAATGGCATCTTTTCAGAATTAAAAAAAAAAAAAAATCCTAAAATTTTTATGGAACCATAAAAGACCCCAACAGCCACAGGGAAAGAAGAACAAAGCTAGAGACATCACATTTCTCGGTTTCAAACCATATTACAAAGCTATAGTAATCAAAACAGTATGGCATTGGCATAAAGATACACATAGGTTAATAGAACATAATAGACGGGCGCCTAGATGCTTCAGTGGGTTAAGCATCTGACTCTTGATTTCAGCTCGGGTCATGAGATCAGGGTCGTGAGATTGAGCCCTGTGTTGGGCCCCATTCTGGGCATGGAGCCTAAGATTCTCTCTCTCCCTCTCCCTCTGCCCCTCCCCTCCCAGTCACCCCCCGCCGTCCCCCCACTCACACACATTCTTCTCTCTCTCTCTCTCTCAAAACAAACAAAAAAAATAAAACATAATAGAGTTCCAGAAATAAACCCATGTATGTATGGTCAATTAATTTTCAACAAAATAGCCAATAACATACAAGGGGGAAAGGATAGTCTCTTTAATAAATGGTGTCGGGAAAACTGGACAGCCACATGCAAAAGAATGAAACTGGATTGATATCTTACACCATACACAAAAATCAACTCAAAATGAATTAGAGAGTTAAACATAAACCTGAAATCAAAAAACTCCTAGAAGAGAACAAATGGGTAAGCTCCTTGACACTGCTCTTGGCAATAATTTCTTGGATAAGATACCAAAAGCACAGCCAACAAAAGCCAAAAGAAGCAAGTGGGACTGCATCAAACTAAAAAGCTTCCGTAGAGCAAAGGAAATAATCAACAAAATGAAAAGACAACTATGATAAGGGAGGAAATACTTGCAAAGCACATATCCGATAAAAGGTTCATATCCAAAAAGTACAAGGAACTCATACAACTCAATAGCAACAAAACAAATAATTCAATTAAAAAATGGGCAGTGGAACTGAATAGACATTTTTTCCAAAGAAGACACACGGCTGACCAAGCGGCACATAAAAAGGTATTCAACATCACTGATTATCAGAGAAATGCAAATCAAAACTACACTGAGGTATCACTTCACACATTTGAAGTTAATGGGTAAGCTCCTTGACACTGGTCTTGGCTATTATCACAAAGACAAGAGGTAATGGGGCACCTGGGTGGCTCATTCAGTTAAGTATCTGACTCTTGATTTCAGCTCAGGTCATGATCTCAGGGTTGTGGGATTGAGCCCTGCGTTGGGCTCCATGGCTGGGGGTGAAGCCTGCTTAAGATTCTCTCTCTCCCTCTCCCTCTGACCCTCTCCCCTCCTGCTTGTGTTTGCTCTCTCTCTCTTTCTAAAAAAAAAAAAAAAAAAAAAAGATGGAGCTAATAAGTGTTTGTGAGGATGTGGAGAAAGGGAACACTTGCACACTGTTGGTAGGAATGTAAACTGGGGCCACCACTATTGAAAATAATATGGAGGCTCCTCAAGAAATTAAAAATAGAACTACCTTATGATCTAGCAATCCCACTTCTGGGGATGTATCCAAAGGAAGCAAAGTCATTATCTCAAAGAGATATTTGTACTCCCATTTCATTATAGATTATTTGCTATAATCCATGCCTAAGTGTCTGTCAGTGTAATGAATGGATAAAGAAAATGTGGCATCTAGACAATGGAATATTATTCAGCCTTAAAAAAGAGGGAAATCCTGTCAGGCATGATGACATAGATGAACTAGAGGGCATTATGTTAAGCAAAATAAGCCACAAAGAGAAAGACAGATACTGCATGGTATCACTTGTAATAGAATCTTTAAAAAAAAAAAAGAAATAAAAAATTAAATTCACAGTTGGGGGACCTGGGTGGCTCAGTTGTTAAATGTCTGCCTTCGGCTCAGGTCATGATCCCAGGGTCCCGGGATAGAGCCCCGCACCGGGCTCCCTGCTCCGCGGGAAGCCTGCTTCTCCCTCTCCCACTCCCCCTGCTTGTGTTCCCTCTCTCACTGTGTCTCTCTCTGTCAAATAAATAAATAAAATCTTTAAAAAAATTAAAATCACAGAAACAGAATAGAAAAGTGGTCATCAGCAGCTGGGGGTGGGGGAAAGAGAGAGAAAAATGTTCCAAACTTTCAGGTATGAAGTGAATAAGGCCAGAGGATCTGATGTACAATATGGTGACTATAGTTGGTTAACACTGTTGTATGATTGAAATTTGCTAGGAGAGTAGAACTGAAATGTTCTCTCACATACACAATAGATAAATATGTGAGATATTAATGGGTTAGTTAACTTGCTGGGGGGAATATTTTCACCATGTATTCATATATTAAATCATCATGTTGTACACTTTAAATACCTTACAACTTATTCGTCAATTATACCTCAGTAAAGCTGAAAAAAAAATAAAAAGAAAGGAAAAGAAGCAAAACAAACTGCTTGACAGAAGGGCTAAGCTCTCATTACCTCACTATCCCTCACACTTTGTGCCTCTATCTGGTGAATACAATTATCATAAATATAAAAGTGTTCCTTTTCCCTCATCTGAGCCTATAAGATCTAACAAGGGACCATACAATATTTATTAAACTTACCAAAATCTGTGACATTAGACAACCCTGGACATGTAAAGATGAACAGAGAAAAATAACCAAACACAAAAAAAGAGACTTCAGTCCAAAAGAAATGAGCAAATATTCCAAGAAATCAAGCAAATATTCCTCAATGTCACTGGATTTACTGCAATGAAAGGAGAACGATTTGAGGAAAAGTTAAAGAGAATATTGCATTTATGAATCTATAATATTAACGAAGTATGAGTCGGCCATCTTGGAGATCTAGAAGGGATACCGATTTCTAGATTTACAAGCACCATGGAGGCAGCACCACCTTCATGAGAATCCTGAAAACCCTTGCTGATTAGAGAAGAGATGAGCTTTTTTATTAAATAAAGGGAGATTGTTCAGAGACTACTCAATAACCATGAGTTAAGAACAAAGATCTGCAGATGATGAGAGAAAAGACGGGACACAGAAAGATATCTGGGCACCAGGACACAAGTGTAGCAGCAGTTTCAAGAGAAAACAGGAGGCAGATGAGAGGCAGACTCAAAATACCATCAGAGAGAACTCTGCCAGACCTGAAGACAGGTTTGAGGCTTGGGGTCGAAGGGGCCCATGATTGCCAGACAAAACAAATGAAAAAAGCTACATATTCTTATGATATGTTTTCATTTCAGAAATAAAACAACATTCCAAATGAATTCAGAGAGAATAATAAAGGGGTTGTCTGCAGAGGGTGAAGTATTCATTTTATACTAAAATTCTTTTCATAGCGCAACATGACAGAAACAATGAAACCATGTCCACAGAATTTTGATGAAAAATGGCCGTGAAAGAAGAAATTTATAGCAAGATGAGAGAAGAGAAGCAGATATTTTCAAACATGGGAAGCCTCAGGAGCTTCTTCAACCAAATATATTTTCTGGGGGAAAAAATGTAAGTTTAAGAGACTTAAGTGAGAAAATATAAGAAAGCACAACTCCTAGGCGTTGTCTTTGTTTATAAGGGACTGCCATAGCCAAGGAACCTCGACTTGCTGCCTTAAACAGCTAGAAGTCCAGAATCAAGGTGTTGGCAGGGTTGGTTTCTTCAGAGGGCTTCTCTTGTAGGCTTATAGATGACTGTCTTCCCTCTGTATCCTCACATGGTCTTCCCTCTGTACACAGAAATGTCTATGTTGCCTCCTCTTCTTCCACACATACCAGTCACACTGCATTAGAGGCCACTCTAATGACCTCCCTTTAATAACCTTTGTAAAGACCCTATCTTCAAAAAATAGTCACTAAGGTACTGGGAGTTAGGACTTCAGCATAGGGATTTTGAGAGACCACAATTCAGCCCATAACAGGCATAAATAGCTACACATAGGAGAAAATGTTAAAATGGCCATTTCATTAATGAGCAAATTTTTAAGGAAAATGCAAATTTTAGATTTTGACTCAAAAAACAGAAAACTCTGAGATGAGTAATGATGTAAAAATGTATCAAATTTTTGAAAAAATATCTTGAAATGAGAAACAGAGGACTTCACTCATGCTTTTTTAATAAACGTTCAAATCACAGATATTTCTTAAGCAACATAAACCATTCCAGATCAAAGAATTATAGGAAAGCTGGGCACCTGGGTGGCTCAGTCAGTTAAGCGCCTGCCTTCAGCTCAGGTCATGATCCTGGAGTCCTGGGATCGAGTCCCGCATCGGGCTCCCTGCTCGGCGGGGAGCCTGCTTCTCCCTCTGACCCTCGCCCCATCTCATGTGCTTTCTCTCTCTCTCAAATAAATAAATAAAATCTTTAAAAAAAAATTATAGGAAAGCTATTAACCCTATTCCATAAAACGAGCATAAACCTGGTCCCAAATCCTGACAAGAATGCTCTAGTGGACCAAAGACTGCTGCCATCCCCTTTCCCGTGGGCAAGTGATGCGATTTGGGAGTCACAAGCCCCCGGCCTGGCTGTCCAGAGTCCCAGGTCTTTGTGGCCATACAACCGGTTAGAAACGTCCAGATGATGCAGTCGAAGCAAATCAAGTCTTCTAGGGAGACTTGTTGTAATTATCGGGGAAAAAAAAAAGCACTCTCTCCTGGGATCCAAGATGTTAAGGCCAATTAAAGCCTGGAATTAACAGTCCAGAGCCAGGACTGGCTACATAATTTGTGGAGACCCATCCAAAATGAAAATCACTAGGAATTTTAAAATGACTGTTATGGGTTGGATTGCGTCCCCCCCAAATTCATACACTGAAGTCCTAATCCCCAGTCTCTCGGAATACGATCTTGTTTGGGTAGAGGGTCATTACAGATATAATTAGTTAAGATGAGGTCATTAGGGTGGGCCCTAATTCAATATGACTGGTGTCCTTGTAAAAAGGGCAAACTTGGACACAGAGACCCAGAACACCCTGTGAACGAGAAGGCAGAGATCATGGCGATGCATCTACAGGCCAAGGAACACCCGGGATTGCCAGCAAACCAGCAGAGGCTAGGAGAGAGGCCTGGAACAGATTCTTCCTCACAGCCTCAGAAGGAAACAACCCAGCCAACACTTTGATCTTGAACAAGCGATCACTTCCAGCCTCCGGACTTAATTGTATAAGCCCCCCAGTTGGTGGTACTTTGTTCCGGCCGCCCTAGCAGACAGATACAGTGACAACAGAGAATTAAAGCAAACACTGGGCCCTTCTAAGCTCGGGGCCCTGTGCCACTGCACAGTTTGCGTGCCCTTGAGGCCAGCCCTGCCTGCAGCTGTCCAGGCCACCAGGTGGAGAGAGCCGACCTGAGGATGAAAGTCTGACAGAAGGAAAGCAGACCTGAGGGAGGGAGTGGCAGTGGGAGAACCAGAGAAAGTGTGGAAGCCCGTGTTGAAGCTTTAAATCGCAGGTGTCACTTCAGGTCTTTACAGAGGGGCCGCCAAGATGTGATTAGACATGAAGGAGAAATGCCTGTGAAGGGTAAGTGGAGGAGGAATCCAGAGAGAACAGGAAGAGCCTTCAGTTTGCACCACTGATATGACACTTGAAGCCGTGAGGCAAGCAAAGAGATTTCTGTAGGAAGAGACTTAGATTGCAGAGCAGCTCAGAGAAAGTCCTGGCCAGACCGATGAGAAGCCCCAGAGCAAAGAAATCAAAGGACGCCCATGAAGGGCAGGAATAGCTGGGCTCCAGTACGCCTGCCTGCTCAGCTACTGGCTGGGAGGAACCTGAAGAGAGCATGGCCATGGCCTGAACACGGTGGTGGGTCCAAAAGTGCAGCACCCGGGGGCTGTCAGCCAACCACACTGGACCCACCCGATTCTCTTAGAGTGACATCTGGTGACACAACTTGACGGCCATCATCACACACCCCTCTCATCTCATGAACCCACTTCAAACGTTCAGTCAGGGAGCAATAGGACCACAGTCCCTACAGCGTCTCCTCCTGGGGACACACACAGGAGAAGGAAGTCGGTGGGATAAAAGGCAGCCCCCATCTCTGTGGCTGGACCTAGGGCCGTATCTGGTACTCATTCTCTTCCTCTCCAACCTCTACTTAAAATTCTCCTCATCCTCATCTATCTCCTCAGCTGGTCTTGGTAGTTTACTTGGTGGGGTGATCCAAACCTTTATTCCTTGGGGTATGAGCCCTTGGTCATGACACCAGCCTCAGCCTGGGATTGCTAAACAAATCTGTTCATAGTTACAGTGGAGCAGAAGAGCACCTGGGTTCCATACGTGTTTCTCCATTATGTAAAAGCCGCCTTTCATTCTCCGGCTGGTCAGGGTCAGTTGCCTCTAGACTGAAAGCAACACCTCCTTTTACCTGCTGGTCCCTGGGCAGACCCGAGTCCATGCACTGGGGCCAGCCATAGTTTATATATAAATGGAAACTCAGTAGTGTCCCTAGCAAACTGCCCCTGCTTCTCCCCTTTGGCCTGTGGACTCATAGTCTTCCTGTTGGGGACACAGCATCATACAGACTCTCTCCTATTCAGTGCACGTGCATCCTGAAATATAGCACTTGGCCTCACAGAAGACTGCAAGCAGGCTAACATTTCAGCTCTGCCTTCAGTAGGGTATTCTAATGTGCTATTAGATTGCCTCTTTCTGGATGGTATACAACGTGACCCATGACTCCATAGTAACAGGCTCACTCCTACACCCTTTTGGCTGGGATGTGGGTATCCTGGTTGGATTCTATATTACGTGGCATCCTGTGTCTGTGGAACAGGTAATCATGAGCCCCTACAAGTGGTGCCAGCTGAGGTCCTTTGGGTGAGAAAGGCAAAACCATACCAAATAAATCTCTGTCCCTGCAAGGATCTGCCCTGCAAAATGGGAGACACCCAATGTAGCCAGCTTGCTACCAAGTAGAGAAGGAGATTCTCGGAGAAAAGTATCCAACTGGATATCAGCACTGGTCTCTGTTCCTAATAGGTTGAACCTTCAGAGGCAGAGGTAGCATTGACTACAGGAAATGGGAGTCCATGCGTAGCTTCTACCTCAGCCACTCAGTTCATAGGCCCCACTCTGCCAGTTCTGGGACGGCTCAGGATGCTAATATGAACTGGCAGAATCATCTGTCTCCCTAGTTTTCCAGTGTCTTTTCAGAGGTCGGTGCTTTGTGACAGGCATACAGAAATCACACCCCATGCCCACACACATATGTCCATCCACATGCTTCTGCTCCAGACCTCCTTGTCTCCAATTTTCCCATCCTTTCTCTCACAGGCTCTGACCACTTTTAGCTACTTCTCCACCTTCAGTTACTTCTCCTTTGGCATGGGAGCACTGCCCACAGCTCCATCTTTGGAAAGATTTTTTTCTTCTCATCTGACTCTCAGAGTGACCTCTGAGAGTAGCAATAACGAGCCCTCTTTTTGTTTTTAGTTTGCACCAACCTATCAAGCTCACCCACCTGCAAATCACATTTGGGCTTTTTCTGCTCCTTCAGCTGGCCATATGGGAACCCCTCCCTACAGTGTAGCAGAGGAACAAACTGAGAGAGGGATGCTGGTACAACTTTGGTGGAAGATATGGGAATCTGAGCTACTTGCTCATGCTGCTTGCTCATAGTATCTGGTCCTGTTTGGGCTCCATCCCGGATGTACGATCTGCATTACAATGGATGGCTGCTGTGCCCAGCTGACTGCATCACTTGGTGGCCCAATAGGATCTAGCTCATAATAAGTAGTTCTAGATGCATGATCACTTGTTGTCCCATAGTGAAGTGTTCTGCCTCTACCAGACCCCAGTCAAATGTCAAGATCTGTTTTTCAAAAAGCATATGGTGCTCACTCAAATGGAGTACCCTTGCTTCAGAACTTCAGGATTTTCTCTGTAATTCTCCCCGTCAGGCTTGCTCTTAGTTCCACACTTTATCTTTTCCTATCCCTGATATTTCCAACATAGAGTTGACTGGGTGCTATTGCCCAAATGGCAGAACAACATACACTACAGCCCGACCAATTATAGAGTCCTTTCTTACTGCAAGCCCCACTCAGAGTTGGCAGCCTTTCATGTCACCAAGCACATGGGACAGAGCTGCATTACTAGGACTGGGGTGTTACCTCCAGAACCTGAAGAAGTTTGCAAAGAGCTGTGCTCCCTGCTTTCTTAGTAGTAGGCAGTGCAAGATGTCGCCATTTGGCTTTTATTTTGAAGGTTATGTCTTGGAACTCTACTGCCAACTGGATTTCTAAACCTTTACTAGAGAAATGGATCCCTGATTCATCACTGGCTTTAATTCCCAGCCTCTAGAGTGCATGTGATCTCACCAAGTTCTCCAGCGTACTAACAACGTCTTGCTCGGTCTGTCACATCGACATGATGTCATTGATTTACTAGCAATGTGATGTTCTTTAGAATATGTAGATGGTCAAGATCTCTTTGGATTGTATTATGGAAGAGGGAGAGAGAGTTAACATAGCCATGAGGCAAAACTAATCACATTCATGTATTCCTCATGAATGTGAACTGTTTCTGCCCCTGTCTTTTGATTGGAATAAAACGGAATGCATTCACCAAATCAATAGCCACATGCCATGTACATAAGGCCTTACAAACCTACTCTAGCAATGATACCATATTTAGTACAGCAGCTGTGATCAGAGCCACTTGATTGCTTGTGGCAGTCTGTAGTCATTCTTTTGGATTAATCCAGTTTTTGCAGGGGCCAGACTGGTGAATTAAATGAGGAGATGGTGAAGAGCACCGCCCCTGTATCTTTCAGCTCATTAATGGTGGCATTAAGCTTCACCATTCCCCTGGGCTACAATACTGTTTTGATTTACCCTGTTGGTGGAGGAGAGGAACGAGGGAGGATGGCCCAATTCTTTTTTTTTTTTTTTTAAGATTTATTTATTTATTTGACAGAGAGAGACATAGTGAGAGAGGGAACACAAGCAGAGGGAGTGGGAGAGGGAGAAGCAGGCTTCCCGCTGCGCAGGGAGCCTGATGCGGGGCTCGATCCCAGGACCCTGGGGATCATGACCTGAGCCGAGGGCAGCCGCTTAACGACTGAGCCACCCAGGTGCCCCAGGATGGCCCAATTCTAATCCTCCTGCTGTGCTCAGTCATTGGCCAAGAACAGACTAAGAGAAGGCGGCCAGAGCCTTAATACTAAGGTGGATTCCAAGGTGCAGCAACCGACACTGTCCACCAACTACTAATGGCAGAAATGAACTATACCTCTCTGGTCACCACAGCTGGATCAAGCTACATGAATATACCAATCTCCATACCTCTATCTATGGCCAAATATGTAACATTTCATCATACACAAGTAAGATTTACCCCTTGAATTCAAATATTTAGTCACATTAAAAGACATTCTAGTAGAATTCGTCAAATTACTGGGTTGGAGGTGGGGAGAACATATAAGCAAACAAAAGATGGCAATAGTTTTAGTTTTCTGTATACTCAAAAATTCAACATGCAAGACTCCTGCCATTGCACAAAAAAAGATTTTAAACTCCTAATTTTGAAAGAGAATTAAGGGATTGCTGATTCTGGGCATCTAGAAATAATGTTTTCAGAACTTACTGACGATCATAATCTGGACCATCTCAAGAGCTGTGGCCAATGAGATCAATCAAGGCTTCCAGTTCTGTATATTCCACCACATGCATAATAACATGTCTGTCACTGGGCTCCTCATGTCCACATCACCTCTGTAGTATCCTGCCAGTTAAGAATAATGTAGAATGTTTCTGAGGACCTCAGCATGATCTCGTTCCCTCTGAGCAAGAATAGAAAGAGGCATGACAATCAATATTAAGGAGTAGTCACATACTTTGAATAGAATCCAAAACAGCATTGCCTTCACAAAGACAATAAAAATACCTCATGATTTAATTTAGTGTTCTGGAGCTCAGCAAACAACTTCCCTTAGAACATGGCAACTCAGGCAATGCTCATATATATAAACCAAGAGGACTGGTAATGTGCAACAAGCTGGGTACAGGCCAAGCCACAAGAATAAACTAAGCACATTTAAAAATAACAATAAGGATAATAAAGCTAATTATTATCCCTCCGGTGAGATGAAAGGTCACTGTGACCAGCAGATCACAATCCCAAATATCCTGCCTGGTATCATGCTTCCTTGGCCCTCGTGCATTTGCAAGCCCAGAGCCAGGCTGCAGGCAAGCCCCAGCCCCAGCTCTCACTCGCTTACCCTCCAGGGACTGCCAATGGCTCAGGTTGCAAATTTGTTTATATTTAGAAGAACAGGTGTGTGGCTCCGTTCTAAATCAAGTCAGTGCTCTGCTGGCGTCATCTTGATGCATTTCATATAGCTGGAATGATTTAATATGGAAAAGGGCAACACCTCTGCCCTTAGTCAGGGCTGCACTTCACCTGGAGGAATTTTATGTTGTGATTTCTGCTCTCTTCATATTCTGTTCACTATTCCCTCTTTGCACAAACGTGCAAGATTTTTTTGTGCTGATTCGTGGTTTCCGGTGAGAAAAGGAATCAGAAGCCCTGTCTCCAAATGTGCCCTTATTCGGAGATTGAGTTACCTCTTCCCTGTGTGACCTAGGGATGATATATCATTTCTGGTCTTCAGTGGGTCCCTCTTTAATGCACCACAATTGCTGTGATACTCAAATACCTCCATGTAGGTGAAGGAGCTTCATAAATGCTAAAGTACCCCACAAATGGAAAATAACATGATGCATGTAAAAGATCTTTATGAAGCTAAATATGTTCCACAAATGCAAAGTAGTGGAAAGATGGAAGGGTGCTGTGAGCAACACTGTAAATGTCAGATACACGGCAGAATCCAAGACCAGGTGTTCCGGAAGACAGCAACTTAGCAGCCACCGCCTTTAATCACTCTTTCTATTAAGAATTCTGATGAAAACATAATGTATAAGGACATAGAGACACTTAGTTTGCTGCACAGTTATCCTGCTAGTGATTTTAGCTTTGATACTTTTTTGGGCTTCCATCTTAATTCTGTTGAGCATACCATGGGACCTGGATAGAGGCTGCATCATCTTGCGACACCCACAGATGAATGAGGTGCCAAGTAGAAAGCTTTTCAGTGGGGAAGGAAAAGCGACTTTTGTTTCCATTTCAATTTCCCTTCTTTTTTTTTTTTTAAAGATTTTATCTATTTATTTGAGAGAGAGAATGAGAGAGAGAGCACATGAGAAGGGGGAGGGTCAGAGGGAGAAGCAGACTCCCCGCTGAGCAGGGAGCCCGATGCAGGACTCGATCCCGGGACTCCAGGATCATGACCCAAGCTGAAGGCAGTCACCCAACCAACTGAGCCACCCGGGTGCCCCTTCCCTTCTGTTTATAACAGAGAGGCTTGTGTATTATTAAAAGCTATAGAAATAATGATAAAAAAATTATGGAAAAAATAATCTCTTCTCATAAAGTATCTTTACATAAGTACTTCATAATAAAAAGTTTCCTGTCTCCGTATCGTATGAGACCTTCCACTAAATAAGTGAATGCACACAGATATATGCTTTCCCAAATACTGGTGTTATCATGAGCACTTAGAATGTACTTGAACTTTCTCTTAGTCCTCTCATCCTGAATCGTGTTGAAGGTCTTAGTTGCTCTGAAATATAGGCAAGAAGAGAGAAAAGCATCACTCCAGATATGTCGACCTAAAAAACACAGAAATGTTACCTTCATAATGTCCAAGAAGGGTCATGGGAAGGCCTCTGGTTCTCCTCTTCCTGAGACAGGAATTCCCCTGCCACATGCCTGGTCGTGGCTGCTGGCCATTCTCTACTTGGCCAGCCCTTCACTGGTTGGAGCATGTGGCCCCAGATTTGCAAGCTGCCCAGCTTCCTGACCGTGTGTTTCAGTGACATTCAAACTGCACGTGCTAATCTATTAGACCCTGTAGATGCCCTAACTTCTCCATCTCCCTTTTTCTCTCTTTACTGTTTTGAGGGTAGGAAGCCATTGATGCTTTACTACAGTGAAGGGGTAGAAAACTTTCTTTGCTATTGCCCCATGAAGAAAAATATCCAACCAGGGCAATGACATAGCATGTGTAAAATAATTTCAGTTGGTTTTGAGGGCTTTGTTTTTGAAGAAGTAAAAGAGAGAGATAAAAATTTTGGATTATTTAGAAAGACTAAGTGATGGAACAGGCATTTCAAGCAGATCATAACAAGTTGGGGAAAGACACTAATGAAATTGATGGGAATGGGAGGAAGATGGTAGGGAAAAATAGGAGTGGGAAGATTGAAAGTCGGTGCGAGAAGAAGGCAGAGTAATGGAAAGAAAGAGGTGAAAGAAAACAGAAAGAGACAGAATGACACTCACAGAGAGAAAAAGGAAGAGAGAGAGAGTAAGTGGGAGGGAGAGGAAGGGAAGGAAAGGAAAGAAGGAAGGAAGGAAGGAAGGAAGGAAGGAAGGAAGGAAGGAAGGAAGGAAGGAAGGAAGGAAGGAAGGAAGGAAGGAAAGGAAAGGAAAGGAAAGGAAGGAAGGAAGGAAGGAAGGAAGGAAGGAAGGCAGGCAAGGAAGGCAGGAAGGCAAGGAAGGAAGGGAGGGAGGAAGGGAGGAAAGCAGAGGTTTGAGGTGAGCATACTGTTCAGAGGTAAATTACTCACTAATGTCTAGGCTGCCTGTGCTCCACGATCATACCAGCCATAATAACCATTGTTAATAATAACATTTACTGAGTGTTTATTATTTTCCAGATGCTATTCTAAGTACTTTAGATGTAATTTTTGCCGTAACCTTGTGAGTTTTTTCTATTATTATAATCATAGTCATCGCCTGCGAATGGGAAATCTACACTGCACAGCTCATAAGTAATGATGGCAGGGCCGGGATACTGACTCAGACAGATTCCACACCTGCCTCTGGGCACCTGAGTCTGCTTCTCTTATTCTCCAAGCCAACCATTAACCAGTTCCACTTTTTTTGAGATTTATATGAGCCTTAGAGAAGTTGAAAGCAGTACTTTCTGCATCTAAAAACACCATATTACTATTAGAAAATTGCAAAGTTCATTTTAGAATTAATGTTTATTTTCTTTGAAGGTGTTTTAAAATGTACTTTAGAAGTTTATAGATGCTTGGCAGTTTTCTAGCTACGTTTCAAGCTCCTTGGACAGTTCCAAATTTTTAACTGTCTTGCTTAGATTGATCAGAGTTACACTGTTCCTTGTTAACAAGGGTTTTAATAAAAATTAGCATTTATTTCTGCTTCTGATCAAATTCGTATTTTATAATCTTGTTAAACCTAAGTAAGAAATAAGAGAAGAAAGTTCAGTAAAATCTAGAACTAAATATTAGATGTATATAGTAAATATAATATTGTGTACCTCAATAAATGTTTAATGAATAAATGCAATTAATTAATCATTGCCTGATAACAACTTTTAAATGCTATTAGCATATCTCTAAGAGCTTCTTATAAAAATATGCACCAGTGGAAGAATAGTTTCTAAGTGATATCATTAAAATCAAAGAAATACCATTCATTTTTTGAGTGTCCTGAAATTAAGCTTTGGATCCGCTCAGGAAAATTGAGTCATTTTAAACAGAAGGGCATTAATACAAGAAATTGTTTAAAGAGGTGTTGAGCAAATACGAGGCAAAAAGGAATCAGGGTTGATACCCACAGAGCAGAAGCACAGCACTACCCCTGGGCTGGACTTCACAGCCTCCCTTGGCTGCAGAGATGTTGGAGACACTGTTTCCAGAGAGCAAGTATAAAAGGCAAGAGTGTTGCTTAGGAGCCTTTAGATCTAATCTGTAATTAAACAACAGTGTTACTACAGCAGAAGTATATACCACCCTTGTCAATTTACTTGAAATCTCTTGGTTTAACCTAGACCTACACAAAACAACTGTTCCACCAAAAAAATAAAAGAAACGGAGGAATTTGGTTAGAGGCATTCTGTAACTAAGTATTTTAAAATAAAAATAAGAAGTATTGTCCATTGTCTGTAGAAGTTTTTAAACAGCTCTTTTGTTCCATTGTCTCTTCTATGTTTGATTTTTAACATTGTCTTTGTCGCCGTTATTCATTATTATAGCCTTAACACTAACAACCACTTTGAAAATATAGTAATTGACAATTTTTTCCTTTGAATTATAAAGGTAATAATATTCATCTGCCCCTTAAGTGGATTATGAAATTAATTATTGAATGAGTGGTGTGGGGTTGTTAGGGAAGAGTTTATTATAGAACAATTCCGATTGCAAAGGGCCACCAAGACTAAGAATATCATACCAAGTCACTTAGGGAAGATGAAGAGGATGTTCACAAGTTTTATTATAGCTCTTACAGATAGCAGTTATTTCAAGGAGATTGCTTTATTCTGTTCCCCAGAGTCAATTTTGAGATTGGTGGCACTTAATTTTGTGTGTGTATTCAGAAAGAAATGAGATAATTTGATGGCAACATACATTTCAGGATTTTTTTCTTTTATTAAATTGAAAAAGGAGGTACTTCCATTTGCATTACTTGTTCAAAGCAATAATAATAATAATTAATAATAATAATAATAATAATCACCACAATGGGCCCACATTGCATGTTAGGTAAAACAGCAAACAGATTTAAAAAAAAAAAAAAAGCAAATGTTATTTGGAACTGCAGCTGCCTTACATGCCGAATATCATCTACAGCCAAGCTAATTTCCACTGAGGACCAAGCCGATGGTGTTACATTGAGGCAGGGCTAGTCCAGAGAATCTTGTCCATTGGTGCAGTGGGGAATCTGCTGGGCTCATGGATTTAAAATACTCAGAACAGCTTAGCTGCAACATGCTCTGAGCTCTCTGATGGAGAGAGTCGCGCTGACTTCCTCCTCTGTGGATCCAGACGCGGACCTTCCCTCTCTCCCCTTCGGTAGTTCTCAACTACGAGTTCAAATACCTTCAAGTACGCGTGATGAAAAGAGTTTCGTGAGTTCACGGAAGAGGAAGAATCACCCTTGGAAGTTAAGTTCAGGAATCACTTTCCCATGTGGGATAAATATAAGCTAGAAATCAGTAAGTAGGCAGCATTAGTCAGATTATATTTAAAACAAACAGACCTCGACAATATAAAATGGTGACTTTCAGTCCGTTCTCAAAACTTCCTTTGAAGCAGCCTAGAATCATGGTTTAAAAACATGGCATCTAGAGACGGGTAGCCTAGTTTACAACCTGGTTCTGTCACTCAGTAAGTGAAACATTTGGGGCAAATGACTTAACTGCTCCGGGGTTCAGTTTCCTTACCTTATAAAATGAAAAAAGAAATAATAGTGCCTATTTCATAGGGTTACTGCAAGGATTCAAGGAGTTAAAATGTGTAAGGACCTTAGCATGGCCCTTGGCACATCCTAAGCACTACACATGTGTTTGTTAAAGAAATAGATTTCTTTCTTGAACCAGGAACGTCACTCCCAGCTCTGTACACACGATGCACGCAAGCTCCAATGCTGAAGCAATAAATCCTTCTGAGAAAGAAAATCACAGATTCCCAGGGCCTTATTTTCAGAATTGCTCATGTTGCTTCCAGACATTGGCTATTTAATCCTTCCAGAACAACCAAGAGAGAATTTACGCAAATAAACTTCTCCTTTTACAGAAGAGAATGTTGCTGTACAGGAAGATCCAGTGTTTTCCTTGTACCGACCCAAGGAACTCAACCCTTGCCCCGTGTTTATTGCTCTGCTGGACTCCCTTGCTGTAAGGTACAGGCAATAAAATTGATAGGAAATACAAACCTTAAAAGTGTGAAATGCAAACCAATTTAAGAAATAAGCGTACGTATAGAGATATGAATCCACTGTATGAAGTTTGTGTGACTTTGTAGAAACTGGATCTTTCTCCTGACTTCTTCAGGAAACTGCTGAATGGACTTAATTTTCCATCCAAATTTCCTAAATGAAAAGAGACCCAAAATATGAAGGTGGCTTTTTAAAAAATTAACCAGTTATGCATGCAAGTTGCATTTGCAGTCATGTGAATATGATTTGATATTCAAATCAGTATAAAAGGAAATAAATGAATGTGAGAAATGTGCACGGGAATGATGGACACTTTCAACCCATCCACCCTCCCCGCCCCCATAGCTCCTTGAAGAGTTTTGAAAAGCAATCATTTTTGTACCTAGAAGTTTCTTCACATCAATGCCTGTTTGTGCAAGAATCCTTGGACTTTACCCCATCCAGCAAAGTGTCTTACAGGAGGGAGAGAGGGAGGGAGGGAATTAAGAGAAAGAGAAAGGAAGGGAGAGAAAGGGGGGGAGGGAGACAGATGTTTCAGTTATTTCTATGTTGAAGTATGGCTTAAAAAAATTGGCAACTTTCAGTATTTTTTCCCTGATACTAGAGCAATATAGGCTTATTGCACAAAATTAGAATTATCTTTTTTTTAAAGATTTTATGTATTTATTTGAGAGAGAGAATGAGATAGAGAGAGAGAGAGCGCACGAGATCCAAGAGGGTCAGAGGGAGAAGCAGACTCCCTGCCGAGCGGGGAGCCCGATGCGGGACTCGATCCCGGGACTCCAGGATCATGACCTGAGCAGAAGGCAGTCGCTTAACCAACTGAGCCACCCAGGCGCCCCAAAATTAGAATTATCTTTTTAATATACAGAAGACAATCAGACTCACTATATAATCCTATCATCCATTGCACCTGAATATCCCAGGCTTTATGATTACCTAACCCCCAACACCCATCCCCTATGCCTACAAATCCATATCGATTTTTAAAAAATCAAATTGGTATCCAAGTAGATAGCTTTTTAGCTTAATTTTACACTTGGTTATATCATGAGTCTTTTCCTATACCCATAAATATTCGGCGTAGATTTTGATTGTTTGGCTCTGCCATTACTTACCTAATGAGTTACATAATGTATCTGATCAGTTTCATACTAATGGATGTTGTTTCTATTACTTTACTAAAACAAATAATACATTTGTGAATCTTCATGTGCTTCTGTGATTATTTTCTCATGAGAATTTTCTAGAATCGGAAATCCCGGATCAAAGTACGTGAGTCGTTTAAAGCATTTAATACATAAAATTGTCTTTTGTGTTTTTTTCTAGTTTTTGTTACATTTGAATATTCATCTTGTTTTTTTTCCCAATATAAAAATGTCTTGAGTTTATCAAGTCAGCTTTCTGCTTAATTCACAATTTTTGCTTTTATCTGTGTTATACCATTTTCCATACTTTCTTTCAGGTTTTTTCTTTAGTTATATTTAAGGATGAAGTGGTCTATTTTTATTCTTTCTATAGAGGCAGTGACAAACACTTTAAATGTAATTTCTTATTTGACCATAGCAAGAGCTCAGGAGATACCAATAATTAGCTCCATTTTACAGATGAAGAAATGCATTTAAATAAGTTAAACAATTTTCAAAGATCAGAGAGCTAGTAGAAAGTGAAATCTGGGTCTGATCTCTCCAGGTTGTGCAGGTTGGAAAGACAGGGAGCTTCCTTACCTGAGAGCACAGATTTGTGGGCTCATCCCTGGAGATGGACATGCCCGGTTCTCTCTTCAAATGAAGGGTAATTGGCATGACATAGGACAGTGTTTTCTCCTTTATTTGCTTTAAAGTGTCCAAGTGATAGAAAGTTTTCATGGAAAATTTAATACCAACTTCTAATATTCTTGTATGAAAAAATTTGTCAAGGAGTTTTCTGTTGCATCTTGCATTCTTAAGAGTGAATCTTATGAATATTATGGGAATGTTTGGAAAGACCATGTTTATTTTGTCATCGCCTTTGTCTGTAATGCCCTTGCTGTTTTGTTTGTTTGTTTGTTTGTTTGTTTGTTTGTTTGTTTCCACCTGGGTGACTTTTATTGCCTTTCCCTAAATCATTCTCCTCCAGAAGCCTTCTCCAAAATACCCTCTGAGACTCCTGATGCGTCCTCAGAGCACCCTCCATGCTCTTCCGGGAGCTCTACCAGAATACCTTTTGTAAGAATAAATTTATAAATTATAAATAAATGAACATTGAGGAGCCTTTTGTTTATAATGGAGAATTTCTTCATGAGAGATTTAACAGCTTACTGATAGAAATGTAAAGCTTTCTTTTAAATGAAAAAGCAACTGCTGTTTTTTGGGCTTACAAACAAAATGGTTCTATCAGTTCAGACAAAGGTCATGATCATAATAAAAGCCATGAACACGGTACAGTAGTGAAAGACTCCCACTTTCATGACTGCACAGAGAAAGGCATCCCACCTCCATAGGAATGGATTTGGAAGGCCACCTGTCTGCTAAAACAATATATTCGAGGTTCCATAAAGGCGATGTTCTACTTTATCATCAAATGGCTGCTCTCCACTTAGTCACCAATCATTCTAACGGTCACTAGGCCTCTGTGTCAGAGGTAGGCAGCAAGAAATTACATCCATGCCAACAGCTGCTCCAGGATAAACAGGGAAGCCCTCTCCTAACTTTGTCTTTCCTAGTTCGACCATGGCTCAGATCAGGGTCTTAGCTCGCAAATCACATTTCTCAAAGCAGAGGCCAGGAGCTGTAGCAAAAGTGATGGATGACGCTGGGTCCTCACGCAGGCCCTCCTTGTGACCCAGACAGCTGCAGGCAGGTGCTGTCTGCATACAGGGCAGGCACACGTGCCTTCCTGCATTGACTTCTTTACAGAAAAAGTAAAACAGACCTTCACAAAGCTCCACACTCCGAGGGAAACAATGTGAAGGGTCTCGCCAACTTGGCAAGCCAATCTCACAATGATGCTATGCTGACAGATATCACCTCTCTGCACCATTGCCACTTTTCAGATCAACAGTGAGAAACATTTGCGACTTTTGAGTGAAAGCAACTGTCAAAGCAGCTGCAGAAAGAGTAGGGAGACCATTCAAGGGGCCATATCAGAGGACACCAGGGATTAGACACAATCAGTCAGAGCTGGAGGAGAGAAGGTGGAAGACAGCGCTGTCTGTATGCACCATAGCAGAGTGAGCATCCACAGAAACCAGTTGGGGGACTCACTGTGTATGAGTGGAATTGTCTCTCCCTTCCTCCCGTTTACTCAGAATTCTTTTGGTTGCAAGTAACAGAAACTACAATTCATACTTGCTCAAGGCTGAAAAGAGGAAAAAGAAGCTGAAAGAGGAAGGAAAAAGAAGGAAGAAGAGAGGAAAACAGGTGGGAAATTGGGAGGAAGGAAGAAGCCCCATTCAACTGAAAAGTCCAGAATTTGGGTCCGATTTGGGACACAAATCACATCATTATGGCTCAATTTTGTTCCCCTTCTTCCTCAGTTCTGATTTCCTCTGTGTTGGCCCACTCTCGGCTAGTCTCCTCCCTTTGTATGGAAATTAGACTTCAAGAGTTAAATTCTTAGCAACATCCAGAAGAAAAAGAATACTTTTTCTCGAATACTTCCCAGAAAACAAACAACACAAAAATCCTTGGACACTCCTTGGTTTGAATTGGCCTGGCTAGGGTCTCCTATACAAATCTGGAACTCCATTCACACCAAACGGATGCAGAAAGTGTTTGTCCAAGAATAAGAGGACACTGATACCATAAGGGAAGGTGGACTCTAGAAAAGTAAAAATCACAGAAAAAACTTTTGGTCAGGTCACTGAAGTTGAGGATGAACTGACATGGAGGGTAAAGAAGAAGTTGCCTTTGTTATCTGTCCAGCTTCCCTTCTCTGTCTTTTGGTAATAGTACCATCTCTATTTATGGAACATGGTTTAGTGGAGCTGCCAATCATGGGACCATGACCACTGGATGAACAGATGACTCAGGTTAGCCAATCAGATCTGCCCTCCTGGGAAATGTAACCTTTAGCTCTGAGGTATAAAAAGTGATTGGAGCTGAGTCAGACAATGTAATGGGATGGCCATGAGTGCTTTTCTAAGATACCCAAAGTATCTTTGAGGCTTTGGTTCCTACCCTTCAAGATGTCTAGATGCTCAACTCTTCCTTCAGTTCTGTGGTCTACTCAGTGTATACCCATTGTTTTCTTTTATTGCTTACATTAGTCAAGGTCAGTTTCTGGCGAGTGCAGCCCCAGAGTCTGAACAACACTGAGCTATTTGCACAGGCACTTGAGTAGTCCACAGTACCTTCAATGTCCAGGACTAAAGGTATGTTTTTGTCAAAATCCACATCTAGCACTGAATGGGAATAATCCAAGAGGAGGCTATTAGAGGCTGTGGTCCCCAAATGTACAGCATCCTGACTGATCTCAAAATTGGACTTGTGCAATTTATTTCTTTAGAGATATTTATTCCCCAGTGTGTTGCAAAGGAAAATTAAATAATGAGAAGTGGGGCAAAGCTTTTAGTCATTTTCCATTCATACAATCATATACACATTAATTAGATGGCAATTACTTTTTGAGTGTCTATTCCATGCCTCACCCCATTGGGTAAGGCACTGGAGATGCCATCCTGGGCAAAAATAGACCCAACCCTTAACTCAAGGAGCTTGACAGAGAGAGTCCAAAAATTTTTAAATCATATACCTTATATTAGTTTCTCAACACTGCCATAACAAAGTACCACAAATTAGGTGGTTTAAAACCTCAGAAATCTATTCTTTCACAGTTCTGAAGTCAAGATGTTGGCAGGGCCCAGCTCCTTCTGAAGGTTCTAGGACAGAATCTTTCCTTGTCTTTCCAGCTTCGGGCATTTCTTGGGTTATAAACACTTCATTCAGTCTCTACTTTCATCACCTTCTCCTCTGTGTCCCTGTGCCCTCTTTTTTATGAGGAGAACAGATATATTTAGAGCCTACCCCAAATCCAGGACAATTTCAACTCAAAATCCTTAGTTAATTACATCTGCAAAGGTCCTATCACCATAAAAGATCACATTCTGAGGTTCCTGGTAGATACGAATTTTTTGGAAACACCATTCAATCCACCACACATCTTAATACAAAACTAGAAATTAGGGGTGCCTGGGTGGCTCAGTTGGTTAAGCGACTGCCTTCGGCTCAGGTCATGATCCTGGAGTCCCGGGATCGAGTCCCACATTGGGCTCCCTGCTCAGCGGGGAGTCTGCTTCTCCCTCTGACCCTCTTCCCTCTCATGCTCTCTATCTCTCATTCTCTCTCTCTCAAATAAATAAATAAAATCTTTAAAAAAAAAACTAGAAATTAAATGAGACTAAGGAAAGAATATGATCTTATACCAGGATAAGAAAAAAATGTGAGCTAAACTGTAGATATAGTTTTCACTTGCTATGTAACAAACTACCACAAGCTTAGCAGTTTAAAACAATATTCACTTAATATCTCAAACTTCTGTAAGTCAAAACTCAGGCACAGTATGGCTGGATTCTCTACCCAGGGTCTTAGAAACTAAAATCAAGGTGTCGGCCAGACTGACTTTTAGTCTGGAGCCTCTGGGGAACAAATTAACCAAAAAGCTCCATTCAGATGGTTGGAAAAAATCAATTCCTTGTGGTTGATGGACTGAAGTTCATGTTTCTTTGCTGGCTGACAGCTGGGGACTGTGCTTGACTCCTAAAGGCTACCTACTTCCCTGGTCACAGAGTTGTCTCCCTCTTTAAAACAAGCAACAGAAAATCTTCCTTGTGGTAAATCTCTCATGATTTAAAGCTCTTTCTTTCAGAAGAACAAGTCCCTTTTAAGGGTTTACCTGATTGGGTTAAGCTCACCAAAATTAGGCTCCCTATCTTAAAGTCAACTTATTTGGGACCTTAATCATATCTGCAAAATCCCTTGACAGCAGTACCTACATTAGGGTAAAACTGAGTAACTAGGACAAGGTTTATATATACTGGGGGCAGATTTCTTGGGTACCTCTTATAATTCTGCTACCACAGTGTGCCAAGACAAGCTTGCCTGAGGAAGTCATCATGAATCTGAGACTAAAAGCTGCCTTAGCTAGATGAGGAAAGAGATGGACCATTATGGGGATAATAAGAGTGAAGAGCTGCTCTCATAAAACTGAGAGGAGGCCCACATGGCAAGAGGACAGAGAATAAGGGTGAGTCTGGAGAGAGATATGGGTATATGGGCTGGGCCACATCATCCAGGGCATTGTAAGCCAAGAGAGGACTTGAGTCCTCCTCTCTACGGGGAAGGAAGGGAGGGTGCGGTTTATAGCCATAGGCTAAAGGAGAATCTCTCTCAACCGTCTGTAGAATTTGAAAATCTGAAAAAGACTAAATCTGCAGGGATAATAGTCAAAATATTTATTAACTGATGAGGCAGGGTTACCAGCCTTGGTACTGGGCCATGCTCCCTTCTGTATGGCCTGCCTGCATTGCCATTAACCCTCCTATTCTCTTTGTAGGGAGATCCGAGGGGAGGATACGGTGGAGGACCCTTGGTAGAGTAACCACATAACTTATCACCCAAACTAAAACAGTTTTGAGAGTGATCAAGGACACTCTCTTAATGTCACCAGGATAATAAGTATAAACCAGGACTGTCCTGGGTAAAGTAGGAATTGTGGTCGCTTCAGTTTTTTTGGAACTCAAGGCAATGACTATTTACCAACCAAAAAGGAAAATTTCTTTAAAATACGTTAACAAAGTCAAGTCTCATCCATGCATATTGACTACATGTCAGAACTACACACTCAGTCAAGAGGCTTGAATTCAGTAACTAATCTGCTAATTGTCCCTCTGGAAAATCGTTCTCACACCCCCAATTTCCCCTACTTTGAAAATAAGTTTACTGCTATTTCTCCCTAAATTCATTCCATGTGAATTCCATTTAAATTGATTTATGTATGCACATTTCTTTCTTTCTCAAAGTGTAAATTGCAAAATATTTCCTGTGGCTTTCCACTGTGATAGCACTGGGGAGAAATTTGATAAGACAAATAAAAATTCCTGAATGAACAATGGTGGGAATTGTGCTCAGGGATGCCATGTCTTTAAGGTCTGAGGTAGTTTAATCCTAGCGCGTAAAGCCTGGACTAAGTCTTCAGTTCCTGCGCACAAAGGCCATTCTCTGTAGGAAGTCAGCCAGCTGTCGCTTAGGTCCGCTCTAGGCAGAGAAGAGAAAATCTCCACTGATTCCACAGGCGAGCATTTCTCACTCTTCTCCATTTATCACCATTCCTCAGAGCCTACCTCAAATCCCGCCATTCTTGGGCATTCTTGGTTCATGATGGCCAGCTGGTGGCTCTTTCTCTCTCAAGTTACACATTTTATGTCTTTTGTGTGCATCGCATGATGGGTGTTTTATCACTTACCACCCTGTTCAATAAGTGCCCTATGTTTCACAGTGTCCCAGTTTTGTGTGACTTCTCACAACCAAATCCTAGGGTATAACAAATTGGGCTAATCAGCTTGAGCCCCTCACTTTGGGGGGGCCCTCACTGCTCCGGGGACCAGGTGGCTAAAGTTTCACATGACAGGAATGAAGGGTAAGAGCTGCTAACTGGTCAGAAAGCAGATCTGAGGCTGGTGTCGATGCAGTCAGTGAATCATAACGACCCTGAGGGCAGCAACCCCTTCCACATGCTCTGTTGGGAATGTGCACTTTTCTTCTTTTTGCCTTCAAACCCACCCTCAAGGTTCATCTTAACCTCAATATTTCCTAAAAAACATGGGGAGACCCTGCTCATTGTGATCTAACCTATGCCTATAAATCTTTAGGAATATCTTGAAGTATTCCTGCAGCTTCGAGATCTAAAACAAGTGTTGGCAAACTGTTTCTGGAAATGGACAGAGAATAAATATTTTAGGTTTCCAGGCCATATGGTCTCTGTGGCAATTGCTCAACCCTGCCATTGTAGTGAGAAACCAATGAATGTGGCTTTCTCTAGTAAAACTTTATTGACAAAAACAGATGGTAGGCTGGATTTGACCCATGGGCCATAGTTTGCTGACCCCTGGTCTAAAGTTCAGTGTAACCTAGTATCCTGCTAATATGTAAGCATGTGAGGGACAAACTGCCTGATTCGTCAAAGCTTTAATTTTGTGTTTCTCAGCCTTTTTCCTTTTCTTTCTCACATTAAGTCTTTGGTTTCATAATAACATTAACTACGTATTTTATAGGGTCCCAATAAATCCAGCCTCAAAGAAAAAAAAGGTATACTTTTCTATCCATTGTTCATACTTTCCTAGTTCTACAGACCTGAAAGTCTCTCACGAAGGAAGAAGTAATACAATATTTTTTAAATCTTTGGAGCCATTTGAAAATGCAAACCTAAGTAGTGAAAATTGCAAGATTTGAGCATGCGTTACAACACATTAGTGAGGGATGTAACCTCATTACTGCTGACCTGATTTACCGTGCTTTTGTGGAGTAATCACATCAGAATTTGTATGAACGAAGGCTTTGTGTTGCTGTCTTTTTAATAGTAATTGTCCTATGATACTGAATTTATAGGACAATCTGTATTTCTTTTCTATCAAAGTGGCTAGCATGAATTCTAGATTTCAAAAAGTTCTTGTTATAGATTATAACAGAAAAACATATGGTGGATCTCTGCTGGACCTCCATGGAGTTGGAGAATGGTCAGTGTAAGTCTGAGAATCAGTGTAAGTGAATTGCTGATTCTCCATCAATGACTCCAATGACTTGGTCTCTCTCTTTGGCAGCCTGAAAAGCTAGAGAGATTCCTTGGCATGGAAGTGAAGAATTCCAGGATATCTTTCCTGACAACTTTGTCCTCCTTGTATGATATCATCCTATTTACTTTCTACTGCCCTTGCTGATCTACATAGTTTGTCCTTTTGCCGTTACTTGCACCTCTCAACTCCTTGTTTTCTGGACTTTTCCCTCTCATACTACACAGTTCCTGTAAGATGCCTTTCTCCCAACCCAAAAGGAATGCCCCTCCACTTTGGGATCTGTCCTCAAAATTCTGTCTGTGCTTCAACCTTTTCATCATAATTATATGTATGTTAAAATTCTCTATATTAATTAACAGTCAAGGGTGGAGCGGGATTTAAGGGAGAAGAGCATGAGTCTCTGAGCTATGTGTTGATGAAACGACTGAAGAACCACACAGAGAATCCATTAGTCACTACATTTCTCACTAAACTGGCCCTCACTGTGGGGGCTTCTTGGTCCCAGGGTCAAAGGTGAGACATCCCAGTCACCCCCTGCTTCCAATGATCCATACATAAGTCTTCCTGCCAGTGAGCAGGCCAAGCACAGAACCTAAAATCGGCACAAGCAGCACCTTCAAACACAAAGCACAAAGGCCAAAGCATTTTGAACTCCCAGCGGGAAAAATTGTTACTGAGGTCAAATGGTTTTTCTTTTGAACATCGAAATTTAACATTTTCTCAAAAGACACAGAAGAAGTTGTAATAGGAAAAGAATTCCATAAATAAAGGTTATTAAAATGCCAGAAAATAGTCAAATGATAGTCATACAAAACAGAGCCCTTGTTTAAATTTTAAAACAAGCCGCCTTCACCTTAATAGGAAAAACATGTGTTTGTTAAGCCCATGGGCCCAATTCTGCTTTCAGTGAAAACCTGGAATTCCTGCTTAAGTCAATGGGGTGTGTGTGTGTGTGTGTGTGTGTGTGTGTGTGTGTGTGTGTGTGTGTGTGTGTGTGTGTGTGGTAGGTCTTTTAGTGTAATGATGGAGAATATAGGGTTGGACAAAGGAGCAAAATAATGCTTCAGGGCAGTTAGAGCCTGCAATGAGGACCAACCTGTGTTCAGTAAGTACTCACCACCACTACATACCAGTTATTGAAGGCCAGTATCCATTCTGATGGGTCAATGTTCATGCATTATAGTCATTACATCTTTTTAATATCACATTCAGACAAGAGTCTCCTAAAATTTCTTAGCGCTCAAAAGCCAAATTTGCCCATCAGTTGAAATTTGTTAGACGTCTCAAAAGAGAATTATTATTAAAAAGGGGTCGTACACTGTATTATAGGGACTATTTCCCTTATTCTCTTTCTGAGTCATGTATCTGTTATCTTTCCTTCACATTGTCACTTGTTATGGATCCAGAAGGAAACATGGTTAAGTGCCAATATTGGATGGCACTGGATGGTTAAATGCCAATAACATAAAAATTTACTTGTATGAGATCAAAGAAAGAAGATAGTTTGGAGTAGAATCATTTTATATCATCACATTTCGGTATTATTAGTAGTATTACATCGGTTTATGTGATGAAAATTTATATTTTAAGAACTAAACTATTCTAAAAATGAGGAACATATGCTGTCATATACTCTGAGTTGATGCCACAAATATCCTAACTCTCTAAGTAGCTCAGTCAAAAAAAAGGGGGCTTGATAGTTTAACATCTTTGGATATTAGGAAGGCAAAGGATTCTCTAACTAAGGCACAAGGATTTAAGTCTAGAACACAGTCAGTCCCCTCTCTCTTTAAATCTCACTCTTTATCTCTCTGCTGGTTAGGTCCCTGCTCTCATGCTTCTCTGCATGGTGGAGACATAGCCACTGACAGCTCTGAGGTCACATCCTGACAGCCTTTGGCCAACAAGCACAAATGGCTCTCCTTTTCCCAGCTTCAGTTTTCAATACCCAAGGTAAGGATGACGATTGTCCTTAATCCTCTCGCATGTCAGGTGTTACATTTGAAGAGCCCTAAGAAGACAGCTTTCTGTCTTAACATGGGACTTTTTTTTTTTTAAGATTTTATTTATTTGACAGAGAGAGACACAGTGAGAGAGGGAACACAAGCAGGGGGAGTGGGAGAGGGAGAAGCAGGCTCCCCGCTGAGCAGGGAGCCCGATGCGGGGCTCGATCCCAGGACCCTGGGATCATGACCTGAGCCGAAGGCAGACGCTTAACGACTGAGCCACCCAGGTGCCCCTTAACCCGTGACATTTAACTATCACATCTGTTAAGCCTCTGAACTTTGAAAGATCTGGATCCATTGGCAAATATTAGTGACTTATCATTAAACAATACAGCCTACTATATTGGCTAAGGATGAAAGGAATGGAAGACCTGTCTGGAGAGAACCAGAGGCTAAAGGGGGTGGTCCCTGGTGCCAGACTTCCTGGGTTTGAGCCTTGTTTTGCTGCTCTCTGGGTGTCTGACTCTGAGATGGGCGTTTAACCAAGATGGCAGACAATAATGTTAGTTAACCCAAAAACGGGCTTGTAAGAATTAAATTTCAGATCAGTACTTGACACTTAGTAAGACATACATCAAAATTTCACAGTGAGTTAATCCTCCTTTTATTACCCAATGTAGTGCTAAACCAGCTAAACCATTTGGTTTAAAGGAGCTAGCCAAAGGCAATAATACTTCTTCCCAGGATAATACTCCTAGCAATCCTTAGCAGTCATATAACACCCATTGCGTTCTGACCCTATCTCATCTCCCACTACTCACCTCATATGAACACACCAGATTACTGGCTCTTCTGTGAGCCAGACCTATGTTGACTCCAAATCCCTGGGATTTTGTACCTAAGTTTCCTCAGCCTGCATTGTTCTCCTTTGCCCATTTTCCCCCAGCACATCTCTATGTATTGTTGAAGTCTTAGCTCCTGTGACTTCCTCTGACTTCCCAAAGAACATGTGGATTATTTTCCCTGCTTTATCTACCTTCCTTGCTTTATCTGCAATTGTCATCTTATAATTGTTAAAAAAATTATTTTATTCTACTAGAATGTAAAAGGAGGAAATGTCTCATTTAATTTTCAGTTTATTTCTAGAGCCAAAAATGACGAGAATATAGCAGAGTTCAATAAATGCTGTTGAATAAAGAGGGAGATTCATTTTCTTTTATCTCAAACTTTGCTGCATTGAAGCATGAAAAGGGATGGCATTTTTCCCAGATAGGAAAAATATCACAAGACTGTTGGGCCCAAATTCATTTGAGCACAAAGGTGTCACTGGGCAACAGATGTCATCATGCGGTTATCCTCTCCAAGTCATAGCCCTTTCTAGCAGTTCACTTCTAAGGGCTTAGTATATAATCCCACCCGTCCTAAAGGTAATATACCCTTTCATCCAAGAGGAATTTCCCGCTTTGTTTTAACAAGTGTGATCAGCTCCCTGGAAACATTTGCAAATCCCAATCAGAAAGGAAGCTTGTTATAGCACACAAACTGCCACATGCGCGATATTAGATGCAGAACAAAAGAAATACTATAGGCCTGACCAGCTCAAACATCTCAGCACTAATATTTCCAAACGGATGTCAAGAACCTTTCCTCTTTTCATAATGTGATTTAGATGAATGTGTTATATTATTCCTTAGAGTAAAAAGACGTTTAAAACTTTGAAAAGATGTATACATATGTATGTATTCTTAGGAAGATATAGAAATAATGTGTATGTCTATCTTGTATACAACAATTTTTACTAAACAACAAACCATCTGATACTTTGACATGCCCACAGCTCCTTGCTGGGTTTGTTGTTTGTTGAGTGCTTTTTAGGTCTAAGTTATGTTATGAGTTCTTAACCATTTTATCCAATTTAAACTCTTTGAGAACTCTGAAAAGTAGGCATTTTTAGCCCCTTTTAACATAATAGGAAACTAAAGCATGGATAATTTAAATAACAAATCTAAGGTCATATGTCAAGTAAGAGGTGGAGTGCAGATTTGAATCTGGTTTTACCTGACTTTAAATCCCTTTGCTCTATATTTTCAAATTCTTCTCACATACATTTCATTGGACTATTTCAATAACAATGTGAGGCAGAAAAATATTATCCTATCTAAGGCACGTGTTTGCACGCACGCGTGTATGCACACAAACACAAAGAGAATAGTCAGGTTTGATGAGTTTAAATGCTCAAGACTTGGTTTAAACCCAGAACTTTTGACTCCAAACACATTTTGGTTTTACTAACTCCTTAAAAAATTACACATTCTTCTATACCAAAACCTATATTTAATGAAACTAATATCCATAGTACCAGATATTTTTATTCCTTTAGGCTATCTTTGAACCAATCATCCTTTCTATGTCCAAGATATATGCCTAGCTTATAGGAAAGACTGTCTCCCAGAATAGACTTGGAGAATGTCAGCCTCCCCTGAAGCTAGAGCACAGATGCAAGACCTAGGTTTCTCCAGTCATAAGCACCTTTCCTGAATTTTGAATCTTGAGATAGAAAGACAAGAAAATGGTCCACATAAAATCCATTGTGGCTGGTTTTGGATGGTGGGGTGGAGATGCAGAAGAATTATCACCTGCATCAATTTTCAGGGGCAGAAGTGCCCAGCAAGGATGTTGATGTTACTCTGCCACCCTGGTTGTGTCCCATAGTAATAGTTTATGTGTCATTTTAGGGCATGATTTGAGGTATTGTTCCTGGCTGCATTGCCCAAACCAGTTCTCTGATCCTCTTGGAGACAGACTTGAGGAGCTGCTGCTGATTTCCTAATAAATTGCTTTACTACTTAAATTAGTTTATTTTTGTTTCAATTAATTACACTATTCAATGTACCCACCATTGGTCTAAGCAATAGATACTATTTTTCTGGGGTTCACATTTGAATATTTAAACAGGTGTAATTTCTGAAGATACATATACTACATATACTTCAGAGCATTCTTTTTTTTTTTTTTTTTTTTTTTTTAGTAAGGAAAATTCTTGTGTCACAAGGAACTCTATAAGCTAGGCGGAGAAAGGAATAAATATACCATGAAACAATCAAGTCTTGTTGAATCTTACAGATCTTCTGCAGATGTTTAATACAATTGTCCTTCATTCCTTTCATAACATTTTCCTAAAAAAATATTGTAATTCCTTGGGGAAAACTTTAGGCGTGAAATGACTGGAACGACTACAGGATTTTTTGACATCTTGAAAAAATAACTGAAACCAAGAGTATTTTGAGGTTAGCAGTAACATTCAGTCACCCTCTGGGATATCTGTTTCCTTAATCTTCTACCTTCAAAAATGTGACCTTTGATGGTTTGCTTTTTATATATGGGTATGTGTTCCTTTGATATTAATGTTTAATCTAGGGATACACTCTAGTTGGAAATCTGGAATTTTCCCTCTTGATGTTTTTAGGAGTTTTTATTAGAAGCTATATTTCTCAGATTATCTTGGCTAAGGAAAGCATCATTACAATAATTTGGCAGTAAAATTTAAATATTTCATGAGGGAAATTAGTCTTTATTTTGTTAATGAACAGCAATGTAGATACTTTTTTCTTTAATGAATGAATTAAGAGGCTTCTGGAAATTTCACTCACTATAAATGACCTTTATTGTCCCCAATATTTTAGCTCCAAATCTTGGAAGATTAGAGTTTTGTTTGTCTGATTAGTTGTTTTATTTTGTTTAGGAAAAGTAATGAAAATGAGAAAAGAAAAAGAAAAAAATGAAAGGAAGAAATGTAAGCTGCCAGTCAGAGTAGAATAGACTTTCCTGGGTCCTGGGCAAGTTTCTGTTCATCTTTTGACTGAACTCTAATATCCACATGACTTATCTTGTTCTACAACCCTCCCTATCTATATTGTACCTACCTCTACCTGTTCCTCACAGGATTACTAACTTTGTCCTACCAGCTTCCTGGTTTTCTTCTTTGTCAGGGCTTATAAATCAAATGAATTTCCTGGTACAGTTGCACTCATCCACAAGTTTCTCATCTATCCCCTGTGAGCCAGGAATTGCGCTAGGTGTCGTATATTTGTTGGCAAACAAAACGGATGGGGTCTTCACTTTTACCAAATCTAGAATACAATGAAGATGACATTTTTTTTTAAGATTTTATTTATTTGTTTAGAGAGAGAGCATACCCAAGTGGCAGGAGGGACAGAGGGAAAGAGAGAATCTCAAACAGATTCCCTCTGAGCATGGAGCCAGATGCAGGACTCCTCTCATGTCCCTGAGATCATGACCTGAGCCAATATCAAGAGTTAAATGCTTAACTGACTGAGCCTCCCAGGTGCCCCTTAGTAAAATAATATATAAACAATTATATAAATACGGATACCTTTTATAAGGAAAAAGAGCAAGATGCAGAAGAAAAGTTGGAAAAGGTAGAGTCACAGAAGAAGCTTAATTGATGTTGGAATATTAGTGAAAGCCCATCCGAAGAGACCAAATTTAAGCTAAAGTCCAAAAAAAGAGGAAGCCAGCCAAGTTGCAAGTTAGCAGAGGTGAAGGTCTGTACGGGGTCAAGAGTTTGATGCTTGGGAATTAAAATAAGGCCAGTAGCTAGAGAGGTAAAACAAAGGGCAGTCCACATTAAAGTTCTAGTGTGAAGCAGGGAACATACCATCTAGGGCCTGGTTGACCAGTTAGAAATATAAAATAATACCAAGTATAATAGTAAGCTACAGAAGGACTTGAAGCAAGCAAGTGATATTATCTAATTAATATTTAAAGACTATTCATAATGTAGAGAATGTATTTTGAGAAGAGCTGATTTATCTGTGAACTTCCAATATGGTAATTATTATGCAAAATTCTACCCACTGAGAGGATTTCTCTTCCCCTATTGTCCCTCAGGGCCACCCATGCGGCAGGCTGTATTGCTGGTGCCAGCATATCATGCATAGGCATCTTAAATAAGGCTCTTTTTCTCTCCACTGTCATTTGTTCATAGGAAACTTCTCTTAGGGCCATAATAGTATTTTGAGAGAGAAGTAGCAGTATGTTAGAAGAAGGCATTGTGGGTATATTAGTCACTTTGTGCCATCAGGACAAACTTGGATCATGACCTGTAAATTCAACTTCCATTTGATGAGGCAGTGCCCAAGGAAACCCTTGACTTCATGGCTCAGCCAAACAGATGTGGCTGAATTGATGATGGAGATATTGTGATTGGATAGCACTGTAACCCTATGTTTAGTCTCTATGAGATTGCAATAACAAGTTAGGGTCTCCTCCCCAAAATAAAAAATTATTTGCTGAGAAAATGTGCCTTTGCTCCAAAACTCTATGGAGTTTACCCGCAACTCATACAGACAGCAAAGATGTCTTCCACAGATACTGTATCAGATTGATAAGGCCACTGCTATGATAAATAATCCCCAATTCTTACTAGTTTAACACCATAAAGATTTTTTTTTTTTGTCCCATTGAAATATGGGTCACTGGAGGCAGTGAGGGAAATATCCTGTGCTCTAAGTCCTTCCCATCTTGTGATTCCTACAGGTCCTCAGACACCTCCCCATTCAAAAGGCATTAGGAAAGTGGGCTTGGGGAGGGTCTTGTGAGATAGGCCCATAAGTGATATATATATCATTCCCATCAATCTTATGGGTAGAACTCAATCATAGGAGTTAGGTGTGGATCTAACCATAGGAAGACTGGATAGTTTAGTCTGGACATGTGACCAGGAAGAAAAGAAAATGAATATGAATGAGTACCATCAGCTGTTTGGCAAATATTTGAGCCCATTAGATTCAATGGGTCTTAAGGGATTGGTGACAACATCCTGACTGGGTTCTGACTACATTGTTCTTTATACACAATTTTGAGCTTTGCCAAGTCAAGAACATAATTTTATCAAGGTTCTATTTATAAAAATGAGCAAAGGCTACAAACTGCCAATCAGACCACATACAGAATAAGATCTGTCCTTGGGCCCAGTGTTCTGTTGGCACAAAAACAATTATACATCAGAGTTCATTCCAAATCTTTAGACCATTGAATGCCATTATCTCTCACATCACTGGCATTGTTGGCTTCTACCCAAAATTCAAGTCTTTTTGTACTCCATTCCCAGCCAAACTCTCAGGCAAACCCTATTTCATTCAACTCATCATCACTTTGAGTCTCTCCTTGCCATTAATTTTAAGGATGCTCTCTGGAATGCATGTTCAAGTGTAAACTCTACATCTGTCATCTCCCTCAATTTGCTCACAAAAGTTTCCCTCTATCTAAAACCATTGCTAAGTTCACATTTCCCTCTATTTTTCCTTAAGATAAAATTGTTTCTACTTAAGACTTTTCTTTATATTTGCTTTCAGTCCACTCAAGTAGATGCTGCATACTCTCCAACTCCATGTTCCCACAAGACTAAGAGGAGAGAGCAGGTGTGGAGACGAGGAAACGTGTGGAAATTATTCACTAATTTCTTGTTACCCATGCTACTTGTACAGCATTATGAATCTGACTCCCTAGAGTAATTATATCTCTTTGGGACTCCTCATCCCTGTCATCTACTTACATTCTACTTCTTTCTCCACAATGACTAATGATTTTTTAGCAGTAGATATGTAGTCTTTGATGAGGATAGATCCTTAGTCTTGACATCCATGTCCGTTTTGATGGTCCTACTATCTTAGACAAGGTGCTTCTTGACCTCCTCCATTTCAGTGATTTTTATCTTCACACAGTTTCTATAAACCTTGGTGATATATATGTAAAATTCCACATAGTGTTAGTTAAATTCCAATATTACACTCTTCCACCACAAACTCATCATTCTAACTCTCTCTATTTCTTGCTATCATAGAGATGGTCTGCCTGTGGCACCCATCAATCCTTCCTCATTACCTGCATTTTCCAAGTTTACTTCCTTCCCTTTCCAGCCCATTGGCTTAGGACTGTCACATAAACACTTCCTTGTCTTTTCCCTAAACCCTTGTTTTCTTGCTCTCTTATTTTTCTGCCTCATCTGCCCTGGAATAGTTTAGACCTGGGTAAATCTAATTGCCTAACTTGTCTTTTCTGTCTCCAAGATGACTGAACACTGCTAAAGAATTTCACTCAGTGATCTTGATGAAGAGAATCAGGATTAATAATTTCCAAACTCATACATTAATAACCCCAGGAACTCTTCCAGCTATCCACACTCATCTTTTCCATGCTCCTCAGCAAGTGTTCTAAATTTCATTTCTTTCCTCAAAACTTCTAACCCATTACCTGCTTGCTCACTTACAGAAGCTTTGGACCCAGCTAGTCAGGAAAGATTAAGATTCTACTGTTCATGTAGAGACTTTATGTCCTCTCTGAAAACATGGGAACTATCAAACCACAGAAAAATTCTACCTATCTATTTGAAACTTTATTCCTCATTTCCTTCTGTCTCTGAGGGAAAATTAAAACCTCAATTCTCCCTCTCTATAGGATATTCCTCACTTACTGTTTACAAAGAAGCAATTTGAGGGGCACCTGTGTGGCTCAGTCGATAAGCGTCTGCCTTCGGCTCAGGTCATGATCCCAGGGTCCTGGGATCGAGCGCTGCATTGGGCTCCCTGCTCTGCAGGAAGTCGGCTTCTCCCTCTCCCACTCCCCCTGCTTGTGTTCCCTCTCTCGCTATCTCTCTCTCTGTCAAGTAAATAAGTAAAATCTTAAAAAAGCAATTTGATATTCAAGCAAATATTTGCATAGTCTTTGTGTTATGTCAGGCACTTTTTCTGAGTATGTTATGTATATCAACAGGTGAGAGTTGTGATTCCATAACCACTACATGGGTCTTTCCAAATTCTAGTATTTCCTCTGCTTATCTATAACTATAGTTAACACAGAACTCTGCTTCTGCCTTATACCCACCTCACTTTAATTACGTCACATCTAAACTGTTTCTGATTCTGTTCATGGTACCAGCTAAGACCAGTGACCAAAGTCCTCTTATCTGGAAACCTGTCAATGGTTGGCCAATGAAACATATCTTCACAAGGACTAGATCAGTCTTTTAGAATTAGAGAAGAGTTGCCTTGTTTGGCAGTTGCCTTGATTCTAGCCTCAAGCAAGAATGCATCTGATGTTGAATGCTCTAGAGAGATCAGAAATGTGACGCAAGGGGAATGTCCACTTGAGGATAAAGGAGGTCAAGTAAGGAGCATCTAATGTTTGAGGGGACTTCTTATCCAGATGAAGGTCAGTCACACATGCCAGAGAACACTCTCAAACCTATATCTAGACCCCAAACTATGACCTTAAATTCTAGACACAAATTTTCCTAAGCATTCCCACTTCTCTCTTCTTGTGTTTCCTATCTTGTTAATGATCCCACCATCCATTCCCAATTGCCCAGATGAAAAACAAAGGAACCTTAAACAGAGTGGTCACAAAATCAAAAAGATTCCATTTTTCACATCTCTTCTCTTCAACCTCTTCCCAAGCTCTCTTCACAACCTATCTGGGTAGGCAAAGAAGGCTTCTTTTCACTCTTAACTCCTGGATGGGTGGCTTTTACTTTTGTACTGTCAGAGTGATATTTCCAAATTTAAAATCTGGTAATGCAACAGTTATACATTTTTTCAATGGTTCCCATAGGTATTATGATCAAGTTCTAACAGTCTAGGTAAGTGTTCAGGGCTCTAGATGATCTAGACCTTGTCTTGCCTTGTCTCTTCCTGTTCCCTATTACGAATCTCTCTTTCCAGGCATACTAAATACTCCAGTCCTTTAAACCAACATGATAGTTCTTACCTCCAGTTTATTATGTAAGTCCTTCAGCAGGACACCTTTTCCAAACCACCACTCACATGTTAAGTCTTGCCCTTCTCTGAATCTCAGATCAAGTATCACCTCCTTTAAGACTCCTGGCTTGAAGATTCTCCTCTTTCCTCTGATGGCACCACCTATCATCACACTTACCCCATTGAGTATTATAAAAAGTTTAAATATCTGTCTGCAAGCATGATTAATGCTTGAGGGAGTTCACTTGTTTTATTGACTTTTATGCCACAATACTTAGAAAAAAAGGTCAGGCACATACCGGGCACTAAATAAATGCTTGAACAAGATTTTTGTTTGAATTGCCACCACAATGCCTTCTGGTGAAATTGCTGGTGGTTGACCTTCCAAAATTTCTATAGTTATCAAGTACATAACAATAAGAGGTTTTATAAATAGAAATGGGTCAAATCAATTATTTGAGCCAATGCAAAAGTCAAAATATTTATTATAGTTTAGTTGCTTTTACAAAAGACAAATTCAATAATGATCTAGCAACTCCTAAGGATCTATAAGTTTTTAAAGTCATTTCTTCTTAACTCGGATGGGGGTTTTCACTGACTTCTACCGCCAACACCAACAGAAGCAGCAAAAACATGCACATTTTAAGTGCAGGAGAAACAGGTTGCAAATATCTTGTGTTGTGTAATAACTTTTGTTTCACAGATGTTTCTTTGCAGGTTACAAATTCTTAGCCTTAAGTTATCTTCTTGAATCTTTAAAATCACCTGGTAAAAGATATATCATTATTCCTATTTCATAAATCAAGAAACCATGACCAGAGAAATTAGATTTGCACAAAGTGACATAACTAAATATAAAGTGTTCCTAACCAGTATTACTGTTGGTTTTTCATTGATCATGATTCTATATATCATCTTCTGTTACTCATTAAATTTTCCTCCAGTACACAGCTAATTTAGCAGAAGGAGTAGTCCAACTGGACTCCTAATTATTAAAACCAATAAAATTCAGTGGTTGATATGACAGACTCTGCAAAGAACTGAGCCTGACAGGTCTGTCCTGGTTATGTGGCCTGGATCTTCACCACTCTCTGCCTTCATTTCCATATCTACAAAACAGGGATGGTCCATACTGCCTTCCTCATAGGGCTGCTCTGATTACTGGATAAGGTAACAAATACAGAACAGTTTAAATGATGGCTGTACAAAGTAAGTATTATTATGTAATATTAAAAATGAATGATTCCATGGAAATGATGACCTATGAGATTAAGTTGACAAAAAATTGTATTTACAGGGTAATTCAGTTTTTCCACCTAAATAATGCCACTTAATTTAAAAACTAATCAGACTCTTACTTAACCATGTTTAAATATATATACAAAACGGGATCACATAAGCACCTCATCCTAAATCTTATTGACATCTACTACAGTTGACCCTTGAGCACACAGGTGTGAACTGCACAGGTCCATTTACGCACAAAATTTTTCGATAAAAACTGCAGTACTCTGAATGTATTTTCCCTTCCTTATGATTTTCTTAATAACATTTTCTTTTCTCTAGCTTACTCTATCATAGGAACAGAGTTACAATACACGTAACATACAAAATAGGTGTTAATCAATTGTTAATGTTATCAGTAAGGTTTCTGAGCAACAGGAGGCTATTAATAGTTAAGTTTTGGGGGAGTCAAAAGCAATATGCAGATTTTTAACTGCACTGGTGGAAGAGGGGGAGGTTGGTGCCTTTAACCCCCATGTTGTTCAAGGGTCAACCATAGTTTTAAAAACATAAAGACTTAAGAATCTTTATGTCTATATTTTGAGAAAGTTTCTTTTCTTTTTCTTCTTTTTTTTGGCTAAGTTGGTAACTAATATGTTGGCTGTACTCTCAAATATTTTAGGCATGTGTAAGAAAAGTGAAAATACAAATGATTCACTTATAGAAATTAACGCTTATGGGAATAAGTAATAATTGTCATGATTTATGTTTAGATGTAATAAATATAAACAGAAAAATAGAAGGTTCTGTATAATAGTGCTTTTTCCTTTTTCATTGCCTATGTATAAGTATACACCTAAAAGCTACATGTAAAGGTTAATATTCTATTTCATCAAATATTATAATTTTTCAGAATGTTACACTAATTCATAAAGATGGATTAAGTCAAACATAATATTACCATAAAATAGAAAACATTTTTATCATAAAACAGGAAGCATTATTATTACTTCCACCCAACAAAATACTTCTATTTTAACCTTAAGACTCAAATGATTGCACATTTATTTAAAGTATTAAACAAGAATAACTAGACTTAGAATATTTATTTAATTTTATAATATCCATCATATTGAGTAAATGATGAGGATTAAGGAAAACGAATACCAAGATCATGGCATGAAAGCCCCTAACTGCTTTTGGGGGCATGAGAAGAAGGTGAAGGCAGTAAGAAAGGAGGCAAGAGGCCAGAAGGAGTGAAGGGAGCAAACAAATATCTGTTTCAAAAGAATATATGAGCTGTCCTAACTGCACAAATATTTCTACTAAGCAACCGTTGAATTCCCATGAAGTCATGGCCAAAACACCCAGGAGGTAGAACGAAGAAAAGTGAGTGATATTAATCAAGACATTCCATCACCAGTAATGGGAAAACAGCAACATTTCACCCACAAGAGGACCGATCATTATGAATAGGTATCCTGGAAATGCTCGCAGAACGTGAAGCCTGTGTAGCTGGCCAGTCCATGAGCACATTTCTTCACCATAGTGATTCAAGCAAATTATTTCCTTTGAAAATATGTCTTGGTGACACTCTGGAGTCAGTCATTTAAATTTGGTTTATTGGGAACTCTGCTGGGCTGGATATGAAACGCATGCATATAATTGTTAGAAGAACATTTGAGATATGAACATTCAGGAATATGGCCTAGCAAATCTTCTCATGAACAAGCAAGGACTTCCATGTTTTTGATTTCCTCTTTTTCATCTTGATTGCTTTGAAAATGCCATTTCCTTTTGTTCAGTATGTTCCTTCCACGTTGTCCTGCTAGAAAAATCCTTCTTATTCTTTAAAACGTGGTTCAAATGTCACTCTCTCACAAAAGCCTTGTCTAAATTCTCAGGCAGAGCTAACCAAATCTTTCTCTGTGCATTGCTCACACTTTTATAAGGACATTTGTCATACCATTGTAATTATTTCCAGGTTGATCTGTCTAGTAAACAATGAGCTGTTAGAAAAAAGGAATAAATGAGTGAGAAAATGAATGGAGGGGATGTGTTTCAGAAGGGGAAATTATTGCTTTTGCTTCATTTAATGCCAAAAAAATAGCTTTCTATAATCTGGGATTTCTAACACTTGGAGTTTATTTTATAAACTATAAATTGGGGACAATAAGTGGCTTCCTTTTAACTGACCTAAAATTTACTTTCCCAACCCCCTATATTCATTTTTCTTTCTTGCTGGTGTCCATAGCATGCTCTGGATCAGTAACACTTTTCTCTAGGAAGGAAAGGTCATTCAAATTTTTATTAAGTCCTGACAATTTGCTCCTTAGCTCTCTTTGTTGTTCTGCTTGCCAGTCATGTGAACAGTAGATGCCATGTTTTCTCTGTAAAAGAAAATGCTTCACAGGGCAACCCCATCCTGCTTGAAACATTGACCAAACTTTACTTTTATGTACTGGAAAGCAAGAAATGCTGCTCAACATATTCTTTCTCCTGAGTTTAATCTATTTTAACATGAGAAAGGGAAGGGGTGCTTGGCACTCCAAAAGCTCAAACTGTCCTGAAAAAAAGTGAAATTTATGGAAGTTTCAACTCATGTAAATAGCAAACTTTTTCCCCCTACTTCATAGGCAAGATATAAAGAAGTATGGTGGTTAAAAAATAGAGAAAATTTTTTTCCTCTTCCTTAATGAAAACTGAAAAAAAATAAGAAAACTTTTTTGTGAGATTATTAAACTGTATACCCATGGAATCATATTTTTTAAATGCTCCCTTTCCTATTCATCAGAAACATGAGGTTGACTTTTTGCATTCAAGCTAATGTGAGTATCTTCTTCTAGGTTTTTTTCTTAATTCCCCTTCCAAAGAAAAACCTGCATTTAACACATTTAGTATGCCCTAAACAATGACAAAATTAAATACTTATGTAATTACTGTTTTTTTAAGGATTTATTTTTGCTGAATTATAATTCTGCCCGCAGATTTCCAGCTTCATAGTACAGACAATGTGAAGTGGGAAGCAAGCACTGGTCCTGCTTTTCTGGCAATAGATACAATGAGAAAAAAGTCTAGAAACTATGTATGGAAATATTTATTTATTCATTCAACAAATATTTGTTATGTTTTTACCAGGTGACAGATACATAGTAGACACAAGAACAAAACAGACAAAAATGGAAAAAATCTTTGATGTGCAAGTTACAATCCATTGAAGAGAAACAGAAAATGAAGATAAACAAATAAATAGGTTGTGTGTGTGTGTGTGTGTGTGTGTAATGTTAAATGGTGATAAACTGTTAAGTACCCCAAGGAGGAAATTAACATGAGAAGGGAATTGAAAGGGCCTGATTCCTTAACCTTTTTTAAATAAAGTTATTAAAGGGGTGCCTGGCTGGCTTAGTCAGTTAAATGGCTCACTCTTGATTTTGGCTCAGGTCAGGATCTCAGAGTGGTGGAATCAGATTGAGCCCCGCATGGGGCTCTGCCCTCAGTGGGGAGTCTGCTTGTGATTTTCACTCTCCCTCTCCCCCTGCCACACCCCACTGCGAGTGTGTGCTCTCTCTCTCATATAAATAAATAAATCTTTAAAAAATAATAAAAATAGAGTTATTAAAATAATTTTTATCATAAGAACCTGCGCATAAAAATATAGTTTGATAAAAAAAAATAGGAAGTGAGCCCTCCACTTGAGCTCTCCCTCTCAAAAAAATTTTTTTGTTTTAAAAAAAGAGAAGGTAACCTGTGACTTCACAAAGCAATATTTAGGATGCTAATTTTTTAATTATCCCAAATAAGAATGAACTACTTATTGTCAAGATTTCAAAAAACAATAGCCTTTGAGTTAGGTGATTCTGATTCCAAATGACACCAATAAAAGTTTAAAAACAGGGAAAGGGGGATCAGTGCCATAAAATCGAAGCTCATCCGCCTTCTAGTAACGTTTATATCAAATATTTCTGGGCCATATTTCTTTTAAGGGAAATAATACGCATTGAAGCAGAGCATCAGAATTTCCTAATAAGGAAACACAAAGAATACGAACAAAACAAAACATAAAGCTTAAAGCTTAGTAGATCTGGAGTCTTTGGTATGCAGACATGATTTACGTTACAAACAAAAGCAGTGAGCCTGGGCCACAGTACAGAAGTGGGGCCTGATGAACTCAGAGCATTGTAACTTTCCTCAATAAATCACAATTACCAAAACACCAATGATAAATAGCTAGAATTTCAGAGTATTTACTAGCTCTCCCTATTTGTTGGTTTGTGGACCATTTTATTCTTTCCTTCAGAAATTGCTCTTTGGTAGTTCAGCCCCAATACATTAATATTTAATCATGAACCCTTGGAAATATCAGTTAGGAAATTTCTAAAGAACTTACTATTATAAACAAGACTGGAGCACTGGAGAAAAAAATTCTTTTTCATGAATCTCTCTTACAGTTGAGAAGAGGAAAAAGGCTCCAAGATCACTTTAGATCAAAGAAGGGATTTTTAGAAAAATGGAAAGGAGAACTTACATAAATAAGGAAAGGAGCACTGTTGGTTCAATTGCAATCAGAATGTCTCCAAAAAAGCAGCTAAGTCAGGGTGCCTCGGTGGCTCAGTCAGTTAAGCATCTGACTCTTGATTTTGGTTCAGGGCATGATCTCAGGATCTTGGGAGATGGATCCTTGCATCAGCCTCCACACTCAGCGAGGAGTCTGCTTAAGGATTCTTTCTCTCCTTCCCCCTCAGACCCCACCCCATGCTTGCTCTCTCTCTCTAAAATAAATAAATAAATCTTTTTTTAATAAATAAATCTTTTTAAAAAAGGAACAACGATTTATGTGTCAAGGGAACATAATCTAAAAGAGTAGGTAAGAATGTGAGAGTTATCAATAAATCCAATCAATGATCATTTTGCATTGACATAGTTTTTTTACAATTGTAACATTCCAACGATGCAGAATGACTCAATAATGTTTCTTTTTTTTAAGATTTTATTTATTATTTATTTGTTTAGAGAGAGCATGAGCAGGGAGAGGGGCAGGCAGAGGGGGAGAGAGCAAATCTTCAAGCAGACTCCCTGCTGAGCATGGAGCCCAAAGTGGGACCCAATCTCTAGACCTTGAAATCATGACCTGAGCCAAAACCAAGAGTCAGATGCTCAACCAACTCTACCACCCAGGTGCCCCAATATAACATTTCTTAAGTTGTTTCTTCTAGTAGCATCGGAAGTAGCATTGATCTCCCCATTTCAGAGATGATAAGAATGAAGGCATTGAGGTTGCAGAGGATGAAAATAAAAGGAGGCAATGCCAGAATCAGGATTGTATCAAAAATCCTGTTTTTAATATTTTCTTTATAGTTACTTAAGTATTTCTTTTTACATTGTTAAAACATGTTTACTGACCATAATTTTTGGCATTGTCTTGAGATAGTAATGCCCAAATATAAATCTGTACTCCAATAGAATTTCTAGTTCTTCCAAAGTGGAACCCAACACCTATTTACAATTAATGCAGGCTCCATAACATGCCCAAACCAATCCTTCAGTCACTCTGAAAATCACTTTCCATTTTTGTCATCACTGGCCGCAACTGAGAGCTACCAGCAGGAGAAAGGCTTTGAATGAACCATGGATTGGTATTGTAAGCTGCTGTGACTTAATGGAAAAATATTTTGAGCAAAACTAGTCCTGAGCAGAACTGTGAAGTACAGTGTTTCTTATCATCGCTATCAACTCTGTCTCTCTTTTCTGGTTTGTTTTGTTGGGTTTGGTTTCATTTGTTGGGTTAGGTTGATTTCTTGGTGTTTTTAAACCAAAACATTGCTAATTCCAACTAGAAAACAAAACAAAACAGAAACACCTGCAATTAGGATGAGCTTGATCACAAAGCTGTTGCCCCATGGAATTTACTCCAGAGTCTCCCATACATGAGATTTGTTCATCCTCTAGGTTTGCTCCTGAATTTTAACCATACCACTAAAGATAGCAAGAGAGAATCAGAAATTCATACAGTCCCCAAAATGGGAGGTTTTGATTGATTTCTGTTTTCCAAAGAAATGGGTCCCTAATCTAGATGCACGTCACACTTTTGATTTTATGTTCAAGTTTTTAACTTACACATTAAGCACAAATTATGGATGATGCATATTTGAAACAACTTGTTAAGATAAAATATTTCCTTCCATGATGTGAGATGACTGCTCACTTCAGTCTCTACCCTTTCCAAGACATGTAACCCCATTTACTCTCCATGAAAACCCCAAGCAACACAATCTTCTAAAATGTATATCTCTAATCTTTTTCCATAGGTTGTATAACAATTAGCAGGTATAAGTTAAAGTCTTCCTTCCACCCCCTGTTTTTTTTTCTTCATCACAACCACTCCCACTAACCAAGCAACCACTATTAAAGATTCCTGTGATTCAGTTCAGAAGTTCTAAGCCATACAACTTTTATTTTACCCAACTGTTAGTATACTATACTGAGTAATCTGTATTTCTTTTGCTTAATCTGGGATCATTCTACGTACATACATGAAGAGCTCACTCATTCTTTTATAAGGGTTCAAAGTAACCCATTTTGAGAACTGGCTTTTGCCCTAATAAGAACCCAAATGAAAACATTCTCACTTATCACGGTCCTTCTTTCTGTTTCTACACTGGGTTCTTAGAATTTTCCCCCAGGCACCGGCCAAAGTTGCAGCCCTACTTTTACCACCACCATCCCACCCTCCTTTAGCTACCACTTTGTATCTTGGTTATTGTCTGTTCTTGCTTGTGATGGTTGCCTAAGTATATAGCCCGTGAGCCTTCCAATCTTTGCCTGGAGTCGACCCTCATGAACCATGGTATTCTCTGAAATTAAATGATTTGTTAGCAATCACTGAGTTTGTGCCCCTTCTCTGTCACAGGCTTTTTCTTGTATTCTTAGAATATTAACCTGGACTGTCAACTACATTTCATCATTTCTAATCTCAGCTGTTTATCCTGCACCCATCAGCAACTCCCTTCTGTGATTCTAGAGCAAATGGTAAGATACACAATGTATTTTTCTTCGTGAGCTTAGCATCATCATGTTGCTCTTTTCCTTCTTTTTAAAATACAATTGTTTGCTTTTAAGAGGAATTTCTTCTTCTCTGTAACATATTTAAACAATTCCCAGAGCAAAGGCTCTCTGCTCAACTATGAAAATGTTGCTCAGAGAGTAATTTCTATGACTGCTTTCTCTTGCAACTTTTTTTGACATGATCCTTCTAAAAGCTTTCAGCACCTCTTAAATGTTTTCTGAGGTCCTCTGAGACACACACAAAAACATGTGAAACAAGCAGCCATTTGTTCTAGCACCCTGAGTCTACCTCCCTCCTGAAGAATTCTACCTACTTATTCTTTATTCTCTAAGAAAAGAAGAAAGGTGGTTTTGATCCTTCCCTTTTTCCTCACTGTAATATTACTTGTTAATTAACTTATAGTTCTGCTTGGCCTCAGAATACAAGCAGATGTGTTTTGTTTATAGGCTACACTAAAACTGGAAAAAAAACAGAAATCATTGTGGCCTCTTCATTGCTATATCAGTTAATGGCAGCAGCACCATCCAACAGTCAATGGGAGGTAGGAAACTGGTAAGCAGTTTCAATGCCTTTGCATCTCTCTCCTCAACATCAGTGTCTTCAATGTCTTTGAACTCATTCTTCATCCAGTCTCATGGACATTGACCTAGTTCAAATTCTCAGTCACCTTCCAGGGAGGCCTCTGAAAAGACAACAGCTACTCTCCCTTGTGCCTTCTCTTTCTTCCCTGCAGGGGGAGGAACACTCACTTAATGAGTCAGATCCCAAGCATGCGCCTGGACCACATTTACTAATGAGCAAGGTCACTGTGAATTAATGATCAGACCCATGGGTATGGCTCTTTCTTTTGCTTTCTCCTTTTATGGACCTGGAATGTCAAAGTGGTCCAGGACTTCTCCCACATGGGGGAGACTGAGTCATCCAAACGTCCTAGTCATCACTTCTCTTTCATATTCATTTCAGTCCACTAATCTAAAAAGTTTCTGTCCTTCCTTAAGGCCAGCAAGAGCACAGTGCCCAGCTTAATGTCTAGACTTAGGGATAACAAAGAGGCTCCTTTGGCTTCTAGTCTACATACTACCTTCCAAGCTCATCTTACTAGAGTTCTCACAAGTTGAGGACTAACAGTCCAACTAATAATAAAATATTATTTTGTTTTTCTTTACCTTTGACCCCTACATGGATATTGCCCTTGGCAACCTTATGAGAGGAGTAGATGTAGTCCTGTTACTATTTGGATACCAGACCACCAGTTCTAACATTCCTCGGAACCATAAAAGGCATGGTTCTACAGTCCATATCCAATAATGCCAGATCCTTCTTGGAACTATTTGATGTTCTGCTTGCCTCCACTGGTAAATTTAAAATTTAAATCTGTAGAATGTCATGAAATACTATTCAATATCTAGGACTAAACTTACTTTTATAATTTCTTTATTCATTTACTCCAACTCGTGAATCCATCAGCCATTAACTTCCTAAATGGATCCTTTCCATGCCTCCATGTGTGGCTTATTCAGTTTGCCTTCCCAGGATGCTTTCCCAAACTCTTGACCTCTACCTGCTATACTCAGTCACTTCATACTTAACCACTAAGCACCTTCTATGTAGCAGGCACCATGTCCTGTGGAAATGCAAGGCAAACAAGATATTCAGAGTCCCGCCAATCCTAGAAATCTTATTATATCTTTCCAGCTGATAAGAATATCTCCTTCCTTTGGTGCTCTGATCTTACATTATTTAATTGGACTATAGAAACGTGCATAAATTCCATATCTCTTCCACTGAATAACATGCCTCCTGGTGGCAGACACTACATTTTTATTCATCCCTACATTCTTCCAGTGACTTAAAAAGAGGTACACTTATAGATGACTTTTATAAAATTTGTTAATTATTCTGCTGTCACATGGGAAAGCCAAGTTTGGAGCCAACATTTTCACTCTACTTACTTTGTTCCAAGCAAAGACTGTTCTAAACACTTTGCATACATGAACTCAATTTTCCCTCACAACAGCCCTATAAGGTAGGTACTTTATTATTTCCATTTATACAGATGAGGACACTGTGATATGTTAAATAACTTGCCACACAGTTGGTGAGTGGAAAAACCAGACCATCAATGCATATAGTAAATGGCTAAGTAAGAATGTGTGCATCAAGGATACTTTCTGGAAAGCTTCAGCTGAGTATTTTCCTTGCAATTTCCTAGAAGGGTGGATATCCAAGGTCATTCCGAATGAATAAGCCGCACTGTTAGAAGATGGAACACCTCTGAATAAAAAATGATGAGCGCATCGAAATTACTGAGCCGTAGTAAAAAGAGCCCTTAACTAGCATCCAAAAGGCTTAGTTTTCCCTGGTTTTTCCACTTACAAAGTGGGTGATTTTGCATAGGTTACCCTCCAATTCTTTCCTCATTGGGAAATGGGCATAATTATTTCATTTTGTAGGGTTTTTGAGAAGATTAAATGAGACACTAAACAAGAAAACATTTGCCATTAGAGGATTACAGAACAAACTGAAGGATCCGTTGTTGCTTCAGTCTTATGGCCTGATTACTCTGGTTGGCAGGGTAATGGACAGGGAGTCTATTGGGAATCCTAGGGTGGGGGTGGGGGGTTGGTGCAAGACCTGAATTCGCTTCTAGTCTGTGGGGATTCAGTTTTTGCTATGTTGAGACAGAGAAGGGGAGGGTGAACAAGACCTGTTTTAACTCCAGAAATTTTGATTGGAAATTTTGTCCTTATTTTCAGTACTGCTTGAGAACTTGTTCCAGTGAATAAAATGATTTTCATCTAAGTTTAAAATCCAAGTCGATATTTTGTTCTTTTTTTAACTTGTAAGACTTGGAAATCACAGGCCAGAGCTGACAACATTCAACATCTAAGTAAGGATCTTCCTAAGGGATTCGAAAATCTCCCTAGCAACTTTTTCCAGTTCCTCATATTGAACCCTATCCCTCTAGCTGCAGCCTGTTCCTCTGGCTTATTTTAGGAGGAAACAGCTGGTCTGCAATCTCCATATAATATCCATTCATGGATTTATTAAATCGTAATGCATATTAGCTGTGTTACATATTCTGAAAGTAGCAGGCTCTTAGTACTACCAGCAGTCATTTTTCAGTCCTGTGCAAAACATACCCTTGGGAGCTCTTAGCAGATGTTTGGTAAAATTATTGAAAGAAACAAGAAACAAGACATTCCCTGGTTTTAAATCCACCTTGAGTAAATCATTCAAAAACAGCCACCAGGCATTGCAAAGTCTAAAAATTGGAAAGGCGCTCTTTTTGTCAATATCCTTATCCAAGCAAACACATCACAAGTTAAATCCCAAAAGAAGATACCATCTCACACAGCAGAGAAGATTCCTATCACAGCAGTTATGGCTTGTGCACGTTAAGGTGCCGTTTTTAAAACTCAGATTTTATATATTCTTACCTCTAAAGAAACAAGTAGGATCAGGCTTTATGTAACAACTTAAATCAGGAAGCAAAGGAGAAAAAAAAAAAGGAAAGAGCAAGAGAGTAAGAATAAGAACAAGAAAAAAAAAAGGAAGAAAGGAAGGGAGAGTTGGAGGGACAGAGGGAAGATGGAAAAGGGGGGGATCTCTTTTCGGTATTCCTAGAACACATATGGCTATTTTATGGCATTTTGTTCGTTTTCATTTATTTTCTACATTGCACTATGTAAAGCCTGTGCTGGGAGAAATCTTGGAAGGAGTGGATCAAAATAAAAGAGGTATGTAGGATCAGATGAAGAAAACAATTTCCCTGGAGAAATACTAAACATTGCAACCTTGCACTGTACTCATCACTGAATCAGTTTCTGTTCACACCAACTCATAATTCCTTTTCTAATTTTGTAGACACGGAAACTAGATCTTGCCATTCTTGTTTCTCTGCAAGTTGACATTTTCTCCTTCCACACAATGATGTACAAATTCCTTTCTCATAAATATCCCCCGGGGTACAAGTCAAAATTCATGTCTCAGCAGTTGACAAAGATTATGGGTCACAAAATTCTATGCTTTCCTTAGAGCTTAACAAGTTTGCTGTTTCTAAGAAGAGACTGAAGTTTCCAAATTATGCATAGTTAAAAAGGAAGCATTTTAGTAAGTAATCATCAAGGAATAACAAAAGAAATCAATTCCCATTGGCACCCTACAAAGGAAGAGATTAAGCTTTAAATGCTATGCTTATAACATGTGCGTGCCAAAGAAACCCAGGACTGAGAATTTGAGAATAGAACAGAGAATGGTGAGGCACTTTTTGGGAATAAACTTCAGATATGTCCATCATTGCATGGCACTATGTGCATACAGAATGCTTTCTTCCTCACCCCATGAAGGGCACCAATGTTGTCACTAAAGATAAATATCCCTTGTATAAGAATACTTTTATTATTCCTTCATAATTTTAAGTAGCACATAGCTAATATGGACAATTTTTAACCTACAGAAATGATAAAGAAAAAATTACAATTCCTCTTAACTCTGCTACCCCAAGAAAAACACTGATCACACTTTGATGTATTTTCTTACTGGAATTATTTTTTCCTTAAAAATTGGCAATGTATTGTCTCATAGTTCTGGAGGCTAGAAGTCCAAGATCAAAGGGTTGGCATGGTTGGTTCCTCCTGGAATTTTTTCACACCCAGAAAGGTTATTTCTTTCTTATAAAATTCTGATGATTCTGTAAATACGGTAATTTTCATTTAATATAATGTCATAAGTGTCTTCTATGTCATTAAATGTTTTCAACAAATTGAATTGATGCCTTTTATTCCATAGTATAACCATGATATCATTTGTTTGACCATCTTCTGTTATCAAATACTAGGTTGGTTCTAATTTTCCAATATTACAAATAAGTATTTAATAGGCATCTTTGTACATAAATCTTTGCTTAATCTCTGATCATCTTCTTAGGCTAAATCCCTGAATATGAAATTACCAAATCAAAGGGAAGACAAATATGTTGAGGCTCCTTCTGAAAGAGCAAGCTAATTTATATTCCCACCTGTTGAGTGAAAAGAGTCCATTTCTTGAACCCATAGAAATCACTTTTATATTTATCTTTGACAGTTTAAGAGTCATGACATGGTACATCACTGTTAGTTTTACGTGCATTTTCTTAACAATTAACATGATTGAACATGGTGATTTCTATCGATCGAGTATTTCCTTCTAGTGATAAAGCCAAAGTGTTATTAGTTCATACCTCCTTGACACTTTCCTTACTCATCTCAGGGACAAATGGAGGAAACAAGGTGCACTTGAATTCTGGATTTGGTTTGTTTTTTCTCCTTGGCAGCCCTTTCATTCATAACACCAGCTTCATTCATGAAATCTCATTATCTAACCAGGAAATGAGATATTTACTTACAAGTGTTGACTACAGTGAATCATTGGAGTGTGTGAACATTATAAATAGATTCTTGTGGATACTAAGAAAGATGCTTGTAAGTTTCAAAATATAAAAGAGAGCCTAAGTCGGTCAACTATGAGGATAGGACTGCAAATTCCCAACTGTATGGCTGATACAGTCAATGTCAAGTTTCAAGAATTTAATGTCAATATTTATATTTCAATTTAAGCATTTTATTTTCTTGTGTGTTGGTTATAGTTAACGATTTCAATAACAAGAAGAACAATTATTAACACTCACACACAGAACAGTTACTAGATCCTAGATTTACTGAGAGAGAGATTGATGTTGCCTTAACAGAATTGCATAGGGCAAGTAGATATTCACTACAATAAAGTGCTAGATGTAGTGATATTATATTTTTGAAATATATGAACTGACTTTGATGGATATTTAAGAGTATTTACTTCTGTACCCTATCTTTTACCCTTTGTCCAATCCAACCACCTAAGCCCTCTTCATTTATTATCTTAAGGGAGGCAGGCCAAAGCAAAGGTGCTGAAGACCACTCACTCTCTTTTCTATTTCAAAAGACTCTACCCTAAGGGAGTTGAAAAGCTCCTGATTTTAAGTCATTCTGGGAATTTAAGAAGTGAGTTCTTCAACCAACACCTGTCCCCCAGTGGTTGATATCTTCTCCCTGGACAAGAGAGAAGGGAAGAGAAAGGAAGTGGGAGAAGAGAGAAGTGAATTGATCCTAATCATAGGGGCCAACTGGCCTCCCAAGAGAGCCTCCAATATTAGGAAACCCAAAAGCAGCAGGCAGGCAGCAAAATCAAAGAGATAAAACGAATGAGAATGGCTTCACAGTGTAGGTGCTCCTAGGTATACAAAACAAGAGACTGCTTTATGTTTTGTCATGTTCTTTTTTTTTTTAGGATTTTATTTATTCATTTGAGACACAGAGATACAGAGAGAGAGAGAGTGCATGACAGGGGGAGAGGCAGAGGGAAAGAGAGAAGCAGGCTCCACGCTGAGCCAGGAGCCTGATATGGGGCTCGATCCCAGGACCCTGGGATCAGACCTGAGCCGAAGGCAGACACTTAACCATCTGAGCCACTCAGGTGCCCCACGGGTTCTCATATTCTGGCATGGCACAGAAAAAGCAAAATAATTCTCATGTGCTTTCAGAGGACACACCCAAACATAAGGGACTTGCAGGTGGGAATGAGGGCATATTCATAGTCACATAAAAAAGTGGTAACTAAGAACCCAACAGGATGATGGGTGTCTGTTGATAGATGACATCAAGGATTGAAGGCATTACACATCCTTCACTGCAAATATTTTGGCACAGCTAAGGTCAGATTCCTACCCAGTAAATAGGTAAGAATAGCATCTGCAAACGTGGTGTACGGTGCCAAGAGAAGAAGCCTACCAAGTATTGTGCTTCTTTCTCAGTGGTAGAAGATGCAAGATGCAATATTTTGTCCTTTTCTTTGCAAGGTATTTTACAACATACTCTAAACCATTGGAACCCTACAGCTTCACTGATGTGGCAGGCTCTTGAAATTTGGTACAATTTCTCTCTCATCCTCTGGAACCCGTGTATGTTACAAAGAATTCAAATATCTGCTATTTATTGCTTTATCAGTCCAATTAACATTATCTCATTAATACAGTGGACTAGGTTCTGCAGATGTCCAAATGGTCCAGTCCCTTCAGACTATATTATGACAAAAGTGGGGAGGATTAATTAGCCCTGAGAAAACATAATAAATGTATATTATTTTTTGTCCCACATAAATGCAAATTGCATCTCAACCTCCTTCCTGATAAGGATGGAAAAAATATTCACCAGATTGACTACTTCACACCATGTACCAAGGCTGTGTCAATCTACAGTAGCAAAGTAACAGACCTGGCCCAGCAGCCAGGGACTATCACTTGGTTAAGTTTGAAGTAGTCCCCTCTTATCTGCCAGGACCTGTTTTTTGTTGGGCCCAACTGATGGATAAAGTCTGGATAGAATGCACACTTTAAGTCTTTAAAAGTGACATTAATATCTTCCATTTCTCCTGGTATGTGACACTGCTTTGTTTTGTTTTGTTTTGTTTTGTTTTGTTTACCTCTTAGCTGGGGTAGTGGTGTGGAGTAGGGAGAGGGACAATTTCAAAAATTTCTCTTTGGCCTTATATATTATGTGCTAAGATAGTTCTTATCCCCACACGCCAAGGAACAAATCTGAGGATTATAGATCCAGAAACTGGGTGAGGAATCATGACTTTCTTTGGTACAGCTGTCCTCAGCCTCCTGATCATCCGTCATGATTTCTTTTGGTTACATAGATTAAGCAGTATCTTTATTGACCATCCATCTAGCCCCCTCCTGGGATGCTATACTCTATTAACAACCTAGCTCTCTGCATTTCAGGCTTCTCCACTGCTACCCAACCTTGACCCTCCTTACAAAAATTAAGCCCTCTTTCAGTCAGAGATTAAGCTTTTTTTTTTTTTTAATTTTATTATGTTATGTTAGTCACCATACAATACATCATTAGTTTTTGATGTGGTGCTCCACAATCCATTGTTTTCGTATAACACCCAGTGCTCCATGCAGTACGTGCCTTCCTTAATACCCATCACCAGGCTAACCGATCCCCCCACCCCCCCTCCCCTCTAAAACCCTGTTTGTTTCTCAGAGTTAAGCTTTTTACTTGGTCTCTATTATTTTGGAATCCTATAACCCCCTTTGCTATTAGGAAGCCAAGATGTATAACATTTCCTATCATTAGCCCCAGCATACAGAATACAGTCACTACTGAACTCCCAACAATGTGAGTGCCCCTCACCATCATATTCCCCAACACTTTGGTAAATGAGATGTATTCCTGATCCCCCCACAAACATAGTTAACTGGCGGGCTCTCCAGCCTCCCTTGGAATATCCAAGGTACATCAAGCGTACCCACTCCTCTAAGCCCTTGATATATTACTCCATTGTCTTCCATGGAGATTCTAATATAATTTGTATTTCATTTTTCATAGGCCATTTCTTTTTTTCAACTCATAAAAGCCATCCTAGCAGTATATTAGTGCACTCTCCCAGGATTCTGGTCAGGTGATAAATTCTGTGTCCTGAGAAGTATTCCTATACTGATCAATTTTTCTTTGCCTAATTTTATAGTCCAGTGCTCCCAGGATCATCCCTATATTTACTCTCGTGGCTCCTGCAGGTACGTATTGGCTGGACCAGGAAGCAATGTCAGCATATATCCTATTGCCTTCCTTACCAGGATAGCATTTCTCCAGCTGGATCATATTATAACTTGGTCCTAATTTGGTGGCTAGGAAGGGAAGTGGGGTGAACACTATGGCAGGTAAGATGCATGTTGTCTTATAAGCTAGAGGTTACTGAAATGTCTTCAAGCAAAAGAGAACACTATCCTCTAACAGAAATGAGAAGGCCAATTCAGTAGGCACAAAGTTTTACAAGAATCTGGGTTTCAAGGTTCTTGAGTGCATCAACGTAGATGACTTCATATCAAGTCTCAATGTTTCATGAATTTCTAATCAGAGCCTTGACCTTAGCATAGCACATTTGCCAGAGTTGGAAATTAAACCTTACCTAGAACTCTGCTACACTTATAATAAAGACCTATCCTCATCACCAGGTTTTTCTGGCTTCTGAATACAAGAAATGAAAGTCTCATTATATGGAGTCAAGGAGGCCCTCTGAGCTTCACACTTCATGTTCAGTTGGTGATGAATCACTCAGTTTTCTGCAATGCATCCACAGCACCCAACAGCAGCAATTTGATTCCATGGTCCTTATAAGTAGGATTCCCCGCCTGTATCTCTCAAATGCCTGAGAAATAATACCAGCCAATGCATTCCCTTCCACAGAGATCACATCTCCATTTCATCCCCAGTGAACACGTGAATACTAGCACAGCCATGGTATGACAGGGGCTGCTTGTGTTCCCATCTATAACTGAGTCCTTGGGGCAAGTAGTCCAGCCCCAAAAGTTCATTTTTAGAGTCTGCTTCCTAGGACTGCTCCTAATACCTACTGCCTCAGGTCAGGTCCCCTGAAAGAGAGAATTGTGTGCTGGAGGTTTGTTTGTTGGGAAATATATTTGGGAACACAGATAAAGAAGTGAATGAAACAGATTTGGGCAGAGAAGGAGGTGAAGAGCAATGCACTTGTAACTGAGATCTCAGACAACTTTTCAGGGAGCTTGGGGCTGGGAGGGACACTCAGAATTGCCCCATATTGAAGCTAGGGGGGGATAAGCCTTTGTACTCCTCTTTCAATGATTGTTGGATGTGTCTTGCCCCCAGAGAAAGACTGTAACCTGGGGTACCTCTTATCAGCCAAGGTCAAGTCCCAGGGTGGAATGAAGCTGTGAGCTGTCAATAGACAACATTCTTGGCAGCTGGGGGAATGGATACCTCCGTGCTGAAAAGGGAATCTGGGCAGAGTACCCCAGTGCCCATTTCACCTGGTTAGGGCCTTCAGTTCACCCCAAACATAGCTATAACATATATGAAAAGCAGAGGAAAACCTAAGTTGACTAAAATTGTTTTTCTACCACTCTAGCAGGATAAAGACCCTAAAGATAAGTAGAATAATATTGATAACTATAGTGATGTTACCTTAACCTCTTACATATGGCAAAATACAAAAACAATATTACAAAACTAATTTACACTTATAAATACCCTACTCATTTATTCAACAATGTTACTGAATGATGTTACTTGCCTTCTGTGTCCAAGCTAACTATAGTTCAAAATATAGAGATGAATAACAAAGTCTGGCTTCATGTACACTAGTCTTACAAAGGAGATTTGGCAATGAGGGCAGAATGAGGTACCCAGTTGTCTAGTCAGAATTATCTAGTTGATTCTAGTCTGAACCATGGCAAGTCTAAGGTTTACCTATGTGACCACTATGTCCAGATCACTTTTTGCCGTTATACTATGGACCCCAGGAGTACCAGACTGCCTGAGTTGAAATCTGAACTTCATCATAAGTACTTACAGTAAATTATTAACCTTTCCGGGGCAATTTTTACATGGATCAAATGCTGATTATTATAGTAGATAAATCATGGGGTTGTTGCAGGGATTAAAATTTAAAAATTCACACAACGTACTTAACACCGTGCCTGGCACATAAATAATCACTACAGAAATATCAACTGTCATACATTGTCTTACCCTCATAGAGTTAAAATTCAGTTCAATTTATTAAAATTCAAGTTACACACACTTTTCTATTATATAAAGCATATGAAATGAGGTGCATCTGGGATACATTTGGACTGGGATGAGATCATGCAGAAAGATGAGACAGGGTTAATTTTGATACCACCAATTCTGCCCTTGGTTACTAATTATTAATGTAATTTATAAATCAAATCCATAATTATTAAGGTAGAACGGTTGCTCAGCTATTCCCTGATCTAAATTTCATGTCACTTACAGTCGGTGGGCTATCCAGAATTTAGTAATCATGCCTATGGGATGACTTCCCCAATATTTGTTTTTTTACCTCTAGAAGAAGGACAAACTGTTAACCCATTCCATTATACATATACCTGCATGGGCTTCACAAGTTTTTCCGTCCAGAATATCTTCTTTCACTATGCTTTTCCTACCATGAAATTCAACAGTTATATGAAAAAAGGAAATTATACAAAGCAAATGGAAATTGCCCTTGTTCATCATGGAAAAGAGAAACTATCTCTGCCATATCCTCCAGGACCTCTTGGCCACAAAGCAATAATGCACCACCCAAGCTGCACTTCCTGCTTCTTTTGATACTACTGGATTGGCTTAGCAGGGAAAACAAAGCAGAAGCAGAGCATCAGCAATTCACATTAAAGTGATATTCTTCCTACCTGCAAGACCAATTGGGGTGGCTTGCATGTGAGTTACAGTCAGCCTCCTGGCTTCCCGAACAATGCCACAATGCCTATCACACACCTACAGGGCACACGAAGCTTACAGAGGTGCTAGCTCACTGCAGCAGATGCTTAGCACCTGGCTGTGCTGTGAGCTGGCAGGGGCACTCACCATATTCTATGCTGCAAAATCACAGGAAGGGCTGTTTATAAACCTGCGAAAGGAAGCTTCTTTAAAAGGAAAAGGCTTTAGAGGAAATCCAGCTCCCTGGCACATAATCTGTTTCTCCTGCATTCATCTTCTTGGGGACCTTGAAGTAAGTAATGCACAAATGACCATTATATTTTAGAAAGCACCACAGAGAGTTCTCGGGACCCAAGGCGGTATAGTCCGTATACCGGAAGCTTCATTTGGGAGCCAGTAGGCACAGTTCATCCTAAATTGCCGAATATCTAGACTTTATGTGAAAGTGATCAGATGAATATCTTTAACCCCATTTTGCCTGCAGTCCTTTGGGCCCTCTGCAGGTATTTCATTGCTTAATAAAACATGTCAATAAAGCACAATAAAGGACTGTGCTGAATTCTAAGAAGCTCAAAGTCAAACATCAACTGCAAACTAAGATGGATAATACAGAACTCAATCTCAGTTCCAAATCACAGCGGTCAGACACTTTGTTGATTTCATGCAATTTACCAGAATGAAAAAGATCCACCACATTGCAGTGTAACTCTTCTGCATACAGAAAATCTAATGAAACCACTGGGGAAATTAGTTTTAACCGTAGTGCCTAACTGTAAATCTTTCTATGGCTGGTCACAAATTTAATCTTTGGCTAAGCTCTGGTTTTCAGCTTTTCCATTGTTTTGCCTTGCAAAGCTTAGGGTGCATCTGAATCATTGCCACAAATGATTATGGTTTAAACCATAGTCTCTCTCTCTCTCTCTTTCACTCTCTCTCTCTCTCTCTCTCTCTCTCTCACACACACACACACACACACACACACACATGCGCACGCACACACACACACACAACCTATTTGAAGCAAACATCAACAATTAGATTTTACTCCCAGAAACCAGATAGAATAAAAGAGAGAGAAAGAGAGGCAGAGAGAAAGAGTACAAAGAATCCTTTATGGCACTCTGTGTACAAATATATTTTCTCTCCACCTGCCTCCTCGTGAAAGTGTGAAGAATATTATTTTAGAATGCTTTTGCAGGATTCCAAAGATTACCACCACCATATTTCAGAATCATGCATAGAATTATAATTTCCATTCCCAGCCAAGTGGCAGCCTGAGCCCCAGGAAATACCTTGTTCTTGCCCCCTCCCACTATTGAAGAAATTCCTAATGTGGAAGTCATTGAAAGTTTGAAAGGACCAAACACAAAGCCACACTGCTTTTCTCCTCCTAAATCCCTCCCTAAGAGTCACCTCTAGCCAACCGGTTCTACCTACCTCAGCTTCCTCCGGGGACAGCTTAATCCCAACCTAGAATATTGAACATTCCTGACTCCCACATTCCACTGAGCCCTAATCCTTCAAATCACTTCCCCACTCCCCTTTTCTACATTCCTTGGATTTATCAAACTTTTGTAATTCAGGATTAGTTTGCTTATTTACCTTGGGTCACTCTGGGATACACAGAACTATTCGAGAGTTCTGTGAGTTTGCTGTACCCTGAGGAAGTTAGAGGTTAGGTGACCTATAAATCCATATACTAGAACACTAACACATGTCCAAATGCTGAACTTAGCATGCCAGATTTAGCAAATAAAAATGGAAGGTATCCAATTAAATCCAAATTTCAGATAAACGATATCTTTTGTAGAAGCGTGTCCTTTACAATATTCAGGGCATACCTAAAACCAAAACATATTTGCTGTGTAGCTGATCTTCAGGTTTTGCTGAACATCCAGTGTTTTATTTGACAACTTTAGCTGAGTCTGGACATGGTGAGGAAGTCAAAGCTCAATTAACTGATAATATCCCAGGAGCATGGCTCAACAAAGTGACAGGTGATCCATACCCTGCCTCAGAGTTTAGGAGAGCCTGTAACAAGAAGAGCAAATCAAGGCAGGCAACTGCCCTTCCCTTGCCCGACACCCCTGGCCAACATCCTTGATCAGTCGAGATACCCCTTTCGGGTTTCAACATGGCCCCTCAGGCATCTATTACAAATCAATCAGATCTTCCTTGTGAGATGAAACTTTTTAGTAATCCTTGGCCTTGACAGGACTGAGAAGGTGGAAATATGTAGAATTACTCAGGCTTAGCTTCCAGGCAAATCTCAGTGCATGTTCTCATATTCCCTGAAAAACAAGGGGAAAAAACCCATTACCTTAAAAAGCTATAAAATTCCAGATTTGTTACTAGATAGCTCAGCTGGGACCTTGATATAAATGATTCTCTGGTAGTGGCTCTGACAATATGGATTATAATCTACATTAGGTCTCCTGATAATGTACATTCTTTGGTTCTTACAGCTAAATGATGCGTGATTCATATACTGTCATTTTTATATACATTCAGTGACCACATATTGGTCACCTAGTGAATGAGTTAAAGTTACTAATATAGTGTATTTGCAAAATTAAATTCTTGTTTGAGTAGAGCTTACTGATAACTCTAATTCAGGGTCCTACACCACCGTGTAATGCTAGAAGGTTGCACAACTCTGAGTACAACTTGTGGAATTCCTGCAGATTTCAGAAAGCATACTTGGTTATCGATGTGGTCGTCACATGGCCATGGTTTCCAAATGTCTTCTACTTATGAATTACTTTTGGCTTAGCTTCTTCATTCACATTAGACTTTGTTGTGGATTGTTTGGTTAACCCCAGAGTGTATAGTGATATATGCTTCTATCAATGGTACTTGAGGACCATAATTTTGCAATCACTAGACTTTAAGTCATATATATATTATGATTCAAATACGAGTCATTTCTACCACTCTGTTAGGGCAAACCACAAAAATTTGCTTATACAGTGACACGTTCCCTCTTATTATTATATTCTTTTTCCTCTGTAGGGTGGGAATGGATAGAATAAGTGGGCTTTGGGGTCTTTTGCCCTGCCAATCACACTATGGTAAAAAATCATATGAAAAATTCTTTTCTAGAATAGTGATAGTCAACTGTAATAAGGTGATATTAAATACTAACACAAAAATGTTATCATTAGGTGAAATGTTTCATATCAAGAAAAATGTCACACCAAGAAATATTAATTTTATGACAATAAAATTTCAATCAAAATCACATTACTATTTTTTTAATTAGACTAAGTGTGATTGACTCATTCCAGTTCTTTTCCCGTGAATATTTGTCCCCTCTTCCTTTATTCTTTATTATGTTTACTGACAGTTGCTAGCAATCAAGTAATGGCAAAAGCCATGTTTTTTTTAAAGATGTTTAGGAAAAAATATCTTCGAATAGACAAACTATTTTCCATTTAATTTTTTTTTTCTGAAAACTGGGAAAATACTTCGTATATTCTATTTTGGGGCTAGGCCACTTTGGTTTCTTTAGGAGCACAAACTAAATGTGTCCCAAACTATTAGTGACTTATGAAATCAGTGGAGTAGGTGTTGGCCAGTATTTTTTTTTTTTTAGAATAGGACAAAATAAGATAACATAGCACAGACCACATACATTTCTCCTCCTGAAAATTTGTCTTCAGGCGCAAGTGCATGTGTGCACATCGTTTAGGACACAATATAAAATGAATGTCTTGCCATGTGGAAGGGCTTGGGTTAAAAACCTTGAAAAACATTGCCCTAGACTAATGCCTCTCATTGTTTAATGCATAAAAATTACCTGGGAATCCTGTTAAAATGCAGTTTCTGATTCCATCGATCCGTGGTAGGGTATTACATTTTGCATTTCCAGAAAACTCTGAAGTCATTCTGTTGTTGCTGGCCCAGGGGATCACAGTTTGATTAACAACACCCTAGAGGAAGAGCCACAAGTCATGTGCAGAGGAAGACTAGCCCTCTACAGGATTGGCAAATGAAACCCTATATTCGCATGTGTCCCACTCCGGATACCCAGGTAGCATGAGGAGCGTCCCACCACGGAAACTGACGAAAGTAGTTCTTTCTACCAGAGCCTAAGCCTGCTTTTCTCTCCTCTTCTGTTGTCTCCCCCTCTCCTCCTAGCGTGCGTCAGCAAAAATGTGAAAAGATTATTGGCCGTAAGTCACTGACAGGAAACAGCTCAGGAATGAGAGACACACGGTTGATGAGAACTCTGAGCTAGAGTCATCCCGGTAACTGTTTTCCACGCTGTCAGTTGAGTGATCTATCCAAAATACAAATCTGCTTGTCCCGTTCCTGCGGGTCCTCGTTGTGTGTGGATTAAGTCCCACCTGGACTTTTGTGGATTTTGGACATGCTCTGGTCCCTCCAGCTTTATTTTCCTCCACTCCAGTTCCCAGAACCCAGCTGCCTTTTTCAGTCCTCTATGTGTTCTTGTAGCATCTAGGGTGACTTCTCCATCTGGATGACTCCATTCATCCTTCAGAATTCCCCTTTGAGAGTTTTCCTAACTACGCCCTTCCCCTACATGTGTGTGCATACACACATGCACACAGACGCACATACACATACCTGGTTAGATTAGCGCTTGGTCCCCAATCCTGGCTGCATATTGCAATGTCAGTGTGACTTTTAAAACATTTTATGCCTGGCCCTACCTTTGGAGATTTAACTGGACCTAACCAGTGTGTTTGTGTGTGTGTGTGTGTGTGTGTGTGTGTGTGTGTGTGCGTGTGTCTGTGTCTGTCCCTGGTAAAAGAGAATTCCAAATTTCCACATTAATCATTAACTACCTCCGTAGGTTTTACCACCTGTCCTGGTATTCTAAATATACTTGCTACTCTGGGATTTTCAGCTGACATCAAGTTTCGGTCAATTATCTTTCTACTATATTTTTTCCATCTTAGGATACATTTGTTCTTCAAAACGTTTTCCAGCTAAACATCAATGCCTTTCTCAGTGAATTATTGATTTGCCTTCAGCAGAAGTATTATAACTCCCCTTGAACTGCTGCTCTGAAAATGTTTGGACTCTGCATATAATGCTTTTGGTGTTCCTAAAGCCATCCCCACGCTCTTGGCTATTTCTGGGTCAAGGGCAAAGGCAGTCTAAAAATGGTACTATTCTTATAGATAGTATTCAAGATTAGCGGAAGAATGATTGTAAAGGCAGCATGTTATGACAAGCATGCAAAACATATTTTCTCCTTTGATGATATAGTCTACTCAAGATTTCTAATTGTATTCTTATACCCTATTTATCAGTTATTATTAGGGAATTATGTATTCTACATAAATAATCTTAAGTTAAAACTTCACCCTTATGTGTGTTTAAGTAGATGTTCAAAGCTCTTTTTTGAAAAGGGTATGATATTTCAATCTTAATCATTTTACATTATTTCCAAACCATATGACACACTTGTTTGCTTTATTAAATACAAAATTCTAAATTTAATCTACTTTTTCTAGATCATTAGCATTATGACTACCAATCTATAATTAAAATTTAGACTTGTTTTGTTGTTGTGGTTTATCTTCTTTCTTCAGTCTTCCCTTCCTTTATCAGCTCTTTCCAATGTGCTTTAGCTTCAAGCAAAATGACCACGTCCTTGGAATTATAAGAAAAGAGTACAAGCCAGTAGGGGCTGGGAGTCAGAAAGCCTGAGCTCTAGTCCCGATTAATTCTTAACCAATGATATGAGCTTGGGCAATCCCTCTGCTCCAGCTTCAGTTACCTGATCTGAAAGGTATGTGAGTGACAGGATCTTGAAGGTCCCTTCCAGTTCTAGAAGTTCCCTTCTCAGCACTTGTCCCTGCAAAAAGCCATCCTGCCAACCATTCCCCACACTCCCAGTCTTCACACTCATACTTCAGCCTTGAAAGTGCTTCTTCCACCAGGACACTCAACACCTTGCCCCACTTTCTTACTGTTTCTCTGGTCCCAAAGAGACATCACCACCTCTGGGGCACTTTCTTTGAAGCTCTAAATCTCAGATTATATGCCTCCCCTGGGGACTCCCTACCACCATAATATCCCTACCACTTTGTATGTGCTATGTGTAATTGTCTATCTCGCTTCACCAGACCGGGTACAGCTGGAGGGAAGGGGCTTACCTTCACTGTCCTGCAGCCCTAGCACAGGTCCTGGCATGCAAGAAGAGATGGGGTATGGGCCAGGGGACTTAATGAAAAAGCACCTTTATTCATTCAGGAAATCAATAAGCCCAAATGACCATGAAGCTCCCTATAAAAAAGCATGATGCAAGATTTCAGAACACTAGCTTTCCATTTTGCTCTCTTCTATAGGGACTGAAACAGTGAGAAATAACCCCTGGATAAGCTTTTTCCCTGTATAAGTTACTCTAGATAAATTATTTTTCTATGCATGTAGAAAACTCTTATTTTGTTGAAAATCTTCCAAAAACATAAGTTGAAGTTTATGTATTTCTCTCCTTTCACAACTTCTTAAGGTAAGGTGTTCTGATTCAAGGGAGGTGAGAACAGAAGTGACCTCACCATGGGTTGGATCAATCTTAACCCTAACATCTCTGTTAGATCCTGCCTTGACCCATGCAAAAAGCCCATCTCTGCTCCTTCCCTCTTTAAAAGTTAAAGACGAGAAAAACACCTAAAAGCTTCCTTGTATTGGAACTCTGTCAATAACTACAGGGCACTAGATTGATCACTGTGGTGTTTTATGAGAATTTCTCATTTTGCATCTACACCTTCTGAAAATGTAGAAAAACTACCGTGGATTCTTCTGCAAAGAATGAGTTGCATCCAAATAAGTTTCACAACATGAAAGACAAGTAAATTTTTATATTTTGTTACTTGACAGAAATTATTTTTCTGGAATTTAACAAGTAAATACTGTTAATTTATCTTTCCTTAAAGAGCTTAGGGGTGGCTAAATGCTAATTGAGTATTATTAAGAGATACTTACTTTAATTAATTGACTTTTTTATGACACGCCACCCAAAATCTCCCTTCCAATAAAAGATGTGATATTAGTACACATCCTTGTCTACTAAGTATGATTTTTTTTCTTTTCCTTGGATTCTTCTGAGTTGACCAACCCTAAAATATTTTGCCTTAAGTTAAGCATAACTGTCAAGCAAAAGCTCATTGTTTTTAAGTCAAAGCTACATCTAGTTAGAGATAGTAAAAATCCTGTCAATCATTTTCCCTTATTATACCTAGAAATATATATATATATATATGAGAGAGTTTGATTTTGTCAAATTCTCAGTAATCATAGAATAAGATTTGTCCTAAATACTAAAAATGGCTTAGGGAAGATTCCTCAAAGACCCACTAAGTCCCCGTTGGCACCACTGAATTGACAACAAAGAGAGCTAGAAGGAATAACAATTGAGTTGAGAGAAAAAAGAGGTTACAAAAAAAATTTTTTTAAAGCTCTTCAAATTGCACAATTAAGACATATCTGGAATAACAAACATTGGAAAGACCGCGTTGCAGTTATTTGTTTTGCAGAATAAAACTCTTAAGAACTTGTCTGTTTACTATCGGGTTTTCGCTACTGTTGTCATCCTTTTTTAAATAATGTTTTCACATATATGGAGACAAGAAGCTTCCTGTATTAAAATTGTGCAATTGTTCCCTGGCTCTAAAAGTTTCATTGTCTACGTATGAATGCTAATACATGTAGCCTAGAATTCTTATTAATGTTTGATTTACATACCTACCCCCCAGGAAATATTTACCCCCCTTTCTTTCTGACACTCAATTGCATATTTGTCCTTGTGTCACATGGGAGAAATTTGAGAGGAATTTAGGACTTTTGCCAAATTCTCTAAATTCTTGAATTCTAACAGTTTAAATACGATGAAACACGAAAACCAAAGGGTATCCTCTGAGCAGAAAAACACCTCCTCATCAAAGGAAGACAGTAAAACAAGCCTTTATATCAAGGAACTTGACTGGATTGTGAGAAAGGTGGCATGCCGGATTGTCACAGAAAATTCTTTCACAAAGCAACCTGAGCCGACTCTGAATATCAGTCTCCATCCCATGGCTCAGCCAGGATGCTAGTTTGTCCAGAAAGTAGAACTAAGATGTCTTTCTACCAAGGGACCTAGGTCAGTGCTATTTAAAGTTTCCTCTAGGGATTGGTGCTGATCTTCAAACTGTTTATTACCTGTCCATAGTGCCAGAAGCACAGAAGATAGAAGTATTTAGAAACTTTTTAGTCAATTGACTTGCCTAATCAGCAGACTTGTGTTTGTAGGTATTTCTTAGAAATAAAGCATAAAACCTGTTCCTTCACCATGTATAGCGTGAAAAGCCATGAAGTCGGTGTTCCTTGAGGCACTTCTAGATTGCAGTCGTCAAGGGTGTCATTGGTGATGGATGGGCATAGCTGTGGAAAGAGCCATTCAGACACAAAAGAGATGGCTGCCTAGGGTGCCCCCCCACACACACTATTTGAAATCTTCCCAGGGCAAGTCATCCTGGGGAGGAGTGGTACCACCACTGTTGCCCAACAAAACATCAGGAAAAATGTTGGAGGTTTTTTTTTTTATGACTATACCTTCATGAAAAGAGAAAAAAATAACAATTTCTCACTAGGAAATGGTACTGGAGCCTGATCCCCCTTCAATTAGATAGGGGCTCAAGATAATTTGCAACAAATTCTAAACTGGTAACTGGCCCACGGAGTTTCAGCTGGGACACAGTAGCATAGTAAAAGATGCTTCATTCTTCAGGTTCATTGTCCAAAAGAATTTTAAAATAGAATTAACAACACAATATCTGTTATCCCACCAAAAAGTTAGACGAACTTGGACTATCGAGGAATTTTCACATTCACCCTTAGAGGATCTGGGAATGATCATAAAAGAGTTACTACTCAGGGATATTTTTTTCAAAATCCCATTCTCTTCCTGATGGCATAAAACTCAAAATAGAATACGTATAAACTAGAAGCATCCAAACCTACTAACCAAGGCAAGCCATTTCAGTATGGTCTTGTGGCTTGCAGAGTTTAGACTGCTTGCTGAGAGCCAAGCAGTTTTCAGTATTAATCTATCAGTGAATATTATATGTGAATACTGTCAGAGAAAGATTTCCATTTGGCCCCATAAGGCATTTTTCAAGTTAGAATGACATGCCACGTGACTTTAAGTACATCTTATATCCATTAAAGTGCATCTTATGTCAATTTATTTTGATTTGCAAAACTAACTGGTACTGCCCAAAGGTGAATATTTCAAAGCTTGAGGTTCTCCATGATATCCTTAAGCCCCTGAAAAGGAAAGAATGCTGAATGTCATATCTACTCAGACTCACTGGCCCTGGTTGCCTGGAGACATCAAAACTAACCATAGGAGGAAAGATCTAGAAGTCCAATGGGCACCAACTTTCTATTTCTCAAAGTGGAACATCAATAAATGCGCTGTATTCTAGTGATTTTATTTGAATGTATATTTGAGGATTCTGTGAACATATTGCTCGGATCTATGAGAAAATATGTTGTATATTTTGCAACTTCCCATCCAGGTGGGACTTTAAAAGTTACTAGGAAACACTGAGATTCAACATTCCCAATGGATGCTCTTTAGAACAGTTGAATAGCACTACATGAAATTTGCCAGAAACACACTTATAACACCCTCCAAAATAACATTTCAGAATTTTTGATGTTTGACTGAGTTTTGTGATGTTTGACTGAGAGCCTAGACTGAGCCCTGATGTATGTTCTAGCATGATCTTTAAGCCTGGGATGGTTGAGCTTCTATTCAACGTACCAGGAGGCTAAGGAAATAAAATCCTACCTCTCTTGCTTGTCTTTGTCTACATATGTAGCCAATGCCGAATAGAAAGAGTCACATAATGAAATGAGTGCACATTGTCCAGAATGTTAAAAAGGCATTTGTTAGCTTCATAAAGTGGACACATTCATAAAGCCTAAAATAGAAAACAACTGGAAAGCTACTCTTAGCCAAGAGATAGGAGAGAAATTTAAAATCCCTGCTATACAATTTACAATAACTTTTACTAATCAGGAAACTGATAAGACAAGTAACAAAAAAGATGTCAAATTGTATAGGTGGGTCAACAATTTAAGCACCAGTAGAAGTTTTAGCCACAATAGAATAATTCCCCTTGTCACAAAATCAAAACCTCAGCACTACATTGTAGAGCAGGGACACCAAAGAAAAAGAAATCATCTGTAATTAGATTACCTTACCACCCACCCATTAATATTGGAGACAGCTCTCATTAACATGTTTGCCTGCTATTCGAATGCAGTTATTATTGAACCTGTGTTCAAATATTTGAAGTGTTTTCTATCATAGAAGAGAAAATAATAATAGAAATAAAGAAATGTTGGGATGTTTCAATTTTGCCAAGAGACATGCTTATCTTGAGCAATTGTTTAGGAGAAATCATATTTTTCTCCTCCTTTTCCTCCTTCCCCTTCCCAAGCTCTTCTCTTCCTCCTCTTCCCTGTTTTTCTTGTCCTCCCTTCTGTAGCATTTCAACCTTAGGAAGATGTCAGAGCCAACAACTGCAGCCTTAGAGCCTTCCTGGGGGGTAGTGGTGTCATCTGCTGAAAATTCTATTTTTAGAAAAATAAAAGTGAATATTCGGCATCAGTTGTAAACTGTTCCCTCTCCAAGACCAAGCCTCCAGAGTACCCCTGCTGGACTACCAGTGAGGATGGCTGGCTCCCCGGGAAGTCTTTGCAATCTCCTTCACTTCCGAGGACTTTGTAAACATGGTGGTGACAGGTAGCAGACCCAGGACAAGATTTTCCCTTCTTTTCCTCCTGATGCCTCTGTCCAATAACAAAATCCACCAGAAAGAGGAAAAAATTAGACAAATACTGTACTTTAATGCCATTTCCTTCTAGATATAGAAGATTTGTAAATGTCAGAGAATGCATTTGACCCCAGAGAAGGCCAGGAGGAAGGGGCAGGAAGTGGAAAGCCGTAAGGCTTATGTTCTAAATATGAATATCAGTTTCGAAAAGCTCTCTGTTTCTGAACTTGAATAAGTTCATTTAACCTCCCTGCTTGCATTTTACCACCCAGATTGGAGGGACTAATTCAAAACAGAACTAATCTGAGCAGCCCACTGAGGTTAGTGTTTCTAAAATGCTTCACACTGTATAAAAAGGGGATCTAGGTGCCAAATGTTATTACTGTCCACTCCTTCCATGTATGAAATTGACCTCTAGCCTTTGATACAATGGACTGTGAAACCAGCTTTAAGATCTATGTAATGCCAAACTGGCTACAAGGGAAAATAGAAAAAGTAAGCCTGGCTGAGTAAGTTCTATCATACCACAATTTCACAGTTGAACCAAAAGTAGTACAAATTCAAATTGTAGGGTGTGGAGAGCCTAAAACTTTGAAGTCAGTGCCTTGGAAAGTGGAAGGGAGAGCTTGCTTATATCTGCAAGTTAACCCTTAGGTAGGACAAGATCCGGAAACAGAACTCCAGCTACTGCTATAAGCACATCTCTCAAGTTATTGAGCTCAACTAACTGTAATAATATTAATAATGATAACAGTTATAACTCCATTTTAATGATCCCTACTACGTACCCTGAAGGGTGCTAAATGTTTGACCTGCATTACCTCATATCCACGTCAAGAGTCCACAATAAGGGAGATTACCTTTTACTCCTATATTACACAGAAGGTAGATAGAGGCTACCTATATTGCCTAGAGTCACTTGGAGAGTAATCAGAGAAGCCAGGATCCAAATTCAGGCCACCTGACTTCATGGAGCACAAACTACGACAAAACATGTATTCTGAGGCAAGAATCTCTGGTTGGGAAGCAGCAGATGGGCAGTAGAAGCTGCAGGGCATTACTTCCTTCAACACTTGCCTGACTCTGAAATCATTTACCTTTCAACATTTTGTGACCCCTGGAGCTGTAGCCTACAGGTTTTTGCAGGAATGTGGGGGCTGCAAATGAATCTCTAGCCCTTGTCGTATGTTCTCTGTAAAATTCTCATTTAAGTCTCTCATACTCTCAGTCAGATCCCTTTCATGTGGTGAAGAGTTTCTTTAGAGAACTTTATGACCTATGAGGCTCCAAGGCCACATACCCACTGTCCTCTCTCCTCTTTGTTCTTGTCTTATAGCTAAAGGAAGAAGGAGATTTTTTTTTTCCCCCTGAGAAGAAGGACTGGCTTCAGAGTACCTTTGGCCATTCAGCATCCATCCCACCCCAAACAGCCATGGTGTGCCTCATTCCACTCTCGAAGATTCAGTTGCCTTACTCCCTCTGCATCCCCAGACTGCCCCCAAACACTCTTGACAGTTTGAAAAATATCCCACAGAAACACAACACTCTGCCTTAACTCTTCTTTTGGCATTCAGCTACTTTTCTCCTCCTCTCTGGATCCTTAGTTTTATTTCCAAAAGGTCCTGGAGAAAACTACCTTAAAGTAATTAGAATTTTGAGATTTCCAACTAAAAGCCAAAAACAATTTTTTTTATTAAAAAAACAATAACTTGTCAGTTTAAAGGGAGACTTTTTTTAATACAGTGACTCCAATTTCTGTGGCCAAAATCTTCTTTCCTGATCATGATAATTTCTCTATTCAGTGGAAGGTATTTGAGATTCTCTTCTTTTCCACAGCTGTGCTCTAGCTGTGATGGACATAAAAATAAGAGAGAGTGACTCCCTATACTCCCATTCCTTATAAAGTTTTGCTGAGAAATTATGTGTAGTGTGTTCTATCAGAAGTTACCTTGTTTCCCTATTAAAGCATCTTCTTCTAGATTAAAGAGCCTCGCCATTGTCTAAGTATCGGCTCATAGTTACAGGAAATCAGGGAAAAGGGAAAACTCAGAAAGGGCTGAAATAAAGCCTGGCAAGGTCAGTGAGACCTGGCAGAGAGTCCTGCACACCTTAGGAGGTCCCAAGTATAGGAGTGAAGGTAGAAAAGGAGAGAGGTAAGAAGAGAGGAATAAGAAAACATTATTGAAAATCCAATTTGGAGCTACTGGCCCAAACAAAATGAGCAAAGCTAAAGGAGCTGAGTTCAGGAGCCAGGTCCAGAAGTCCAGGCTGGGCAGAGGGGAAGAGGGCAAATCTAAAACCTATCTACACAGCTAGAATTCTGGAATTCAAATGATAAAGGAAAAAATTGCACATTTCGCAAGACTTGAAGACACATCTCAGTAACTGGAGTGGGAAGGTTGAACCAAAACAGCTTGGTGTGAAACACCATCTTAAACCACCTGACAGGGGCTAAGGTGCCCCTCCCACAGATGGACAAGCCTTGGTGAGTAATTGAGCACTGTCTCAGGGAATGTGTTGTCTTCTCAAAGGCAAATCTGTATAAAGAATAATAATATATTTATTGACTAGAACCAAAGAGGGTATAGTCACTAAATGTAAATTCTCTCCTTTTTAAGACTACTATACCTACATTAGAAAAGAGCAGTGTTCCTTTATGACACTCTTCTGGGAATCCTGTGGACCTAATGTCTTGGTTCTGACCTGATTCTCTAGAGTGTGCTCATGCAGTCATGCAGAGCTACTCTGAAGGACAATGCTCAAGGAAGATCAGCTAACCTTTGTTAATCCAGTTCAAGAACTCAACCTCATCCCCTCCTTAATGAAATCTGAGATGAGGGGAGGTATGGTAGACAGAATAATGGCCACCCAAAGATGTCCACACCCTAATCCCTAGTACTCAGGAATATGTTATGTTACATGGCAAGGGAGAATAAATGTTGCAGTTGGAATTAAGTTGGCTAATCAGCTAACCTTAAATGGAAAGATTATACCAGATTATCTGGGTGGGCCCAATGTAATCACAAGGTTTTTTTTTGTTTTTGGTTTTTTTTAAGTAGAAGAAGGAGATAGAAGAGGAGATGTGATGATGAAGGCTGAGGTTGGAGTCATACCCGTGAGAAGGACCCAACACCCCATTGCTGGCTTCAAAATTGGAAGGGAGCCATGGGGCAAGAAATGCCAGCAGCCTCTAGAAGATGGAAAAGGCAAGGAAACAGATTCTCCCCTACAACTTCCAGAAAGGAACACATGCCAGCCAATACTTTTCATTTTAGCCTAGTGAGACCCACAACAGACTTCTGGCTTACAAAACTGAAAGATAATAAATTTATGTTGTCGTAAACCACAAATTTATGGTGATTTTTAAAGTTTTTGTAGAAAACATAATTTCCAAAAGGCACCAACTGGTTCTGAGACATGAATGAAGCATTCACGTGCAAGACAAGAGGGGTCGTCTATGCAGAGAAAAGTTCCCACATTAAAGAGAAAGATGGTAATTGGTGTCTTCCCACATGTATAAGGTGACTATGCCACAAATGCCTTTTGGGTACAAGGAATGTGTTGCTATGCAAAATAATGGTGAGGAATCGAGGTTGAGAAGTCAGACAAAACTAGTTAGCAAGCATTGCCAACATATAATTATCCAGAAATGACTATATATATATATATATATATATATATATATATATATGCTGCTTATTCTGGGTTGTGGATTGTTTGAGGAATGCAACTTTTCTACCTCCTCCTTCTTGTTCTCTACCTCTCAGACATAAGAAAGGGGAAATAGACCAATTTTTTCAATTCAAAGATTCACACTTCTAAGACTGTCAAGAAGCAAAGAGTGCTAGATGGAAGATGACGTTGTTTATTGCTCTTGAAATTCACTCATGGCTTTGGTCAAAGGGTCAGGCTTTCCAAACCCTTGAAAACAGAGAAAAAAGGCATAATTCCCAATCCATCTAGAACATGTCCATTCAATGTTACTTTTAATATTGGAGAGTACTATTTCTCAAGCCATTTATAATGAACACAGATTTCCAAAGATGGCATCATTTCATTTGCCACTTTTCCTGATGGAAAGGAAAGAAGAGGTCATTTCAACTCACCTATAATGGAGCCCACTACTCCCATAGGCTTCCTACCAATGAGAGAAAATTATTTGGAAGATATTCTTTCTAAATGAACATCGATCAATTCTCCCAAACAAGAGTTCTCTTTATATCATTTTATTGAACTCTTTTCTTCCTAAGAAATACAGAGCAAAAGAAGTATAAATACATTTCATAAGAAAACTGAGAAGAGAGCAGAATATTCATAGAAAAGAGGGTTCATGGTGCCACGAAAGCTGCATAAGGCCCTTTTGTACCCCAGGGGCATCTGGGGAAGCCACATATGTATGTTGCAATGGAATTGTGTCATCATTTCCCTGAATCTGAGGGGAGGGTTTGCTCTATATAAGTTGTGGTCACAGAAGCTAACTGAGCTCACTTCTGTTACATTTGTGGCCAGGAGAAGAATTGCACGTAATTATGCATCTTTGTTGGCCATGCGTGGAAACAAATCCCGGAAATGAAACCAACTCTTCTATCAAGTTCTCCAAGCACATATCCATCAAATTTACTGACCTCAAAAGTGTGAATTTGGAAACTCAAGAGTGGTGCTTCCCCTGAAATGATTCCCCAAGGTGTGTAGGTCAACAGAGGATAGAATCCTTCACAGTGTGACACGGAGCCAGGAGAGAGTATCTGAGTATAACATTGTAAATGAAGGACCACTTCAGTCACCTAATACGTCTGCAACAGCTGTTTTGGCACCCAGTTCAATTGAATTCACAAAGACTTATTTAACAGTGAGACTACACAGTGTAGTGTGTGTATCTGGTATGTTTTTAATGACCTACACACAGGTTACTATTTTATAGTGGCTTCCAGCAGAGAGAGGAAAAAACAAGATTCAACTATAGAAGCTATCTGCATTTAATATTTCTGTTAGTTTTCTGTCTGCCAGTCTGGCAGATTGACCCAATTGGAAAAACAACATCTATGATTGCTGAAACAGTTCTTGGCTACATTTGGCACCCTTAATCACTGTACGACACAGAAATCCCTGTCTGCAAATCTAAGGCAAAAGAGGCCAGCTTTTGTGTATCACCAAGACTTATCTGTTCGTCTTTATTTCAAAGTCCAAATTCTAATGTCATTCTTCAATTCAGTAGCATAGTAGTCCACCACATTTCACAAAAACAATGCGAACTCTATGCAAATCCTTGGGTTAACTGGATGTCATCAGTCCCATGTCACTATAAAAAAATGAATTTGTCTCCTGTTTTCTGCTTTGTTTTGTTTTTCTAGGCCAAGAAAAAAAAAAACCCACATCTAAAACTTTCATCCATTTCACTTAAACTTTATTTTTAACAGGAGTAGAATTAATATGATTTTACTATACGTTGATATACAAATAAGAAAAACACAATTGACATCATGTGCTTTTGATTACTGTTTGGCCAACAAAATTCATAAATGTAGTGAAAATTTTTTAAAAAGTACTGAACTTGAAATTGGAAGTGCCAAGTCTGAAACTTCATCCTGACTCTTAGTAGCTGGGAGAGATTTGACAACTCACTCAACGCTCTGAGTCACCCAGCCTCACATTATTGGAACATCAAATAGGATTCCATGTCTGGTAAAAGACAAAGTCCCGTTCAAATGTAACATGATATACAAGAAAATTAAGAGAGAACACATTTGTTTGTAGGTAGTATTTAAATCAAAGCTTACCATCAAATAAATCTATAATTCTTAAGAAGAAAAAAAGCTGAAAATCCTATTCCCAACCTTCATCAGTGTTCATCTGTGCTCTTGTTGAGTGAAGAAACTGTAATATTTGGTCCCACATCTAATTAGGTCCTGGAAGTTCAGCAGGATGTGAATGGAAGTTTTGTTTCTATGCAAGAAATCCTGGCAACTAGAGCATCTTTTTTTCTCAGCACATCAACATTCCATACCACAAATTACTGGCATAGACTGCCTGCAGAATCAGCTACCTTACCCTTAACCCTTTGGTTGCCAAGGAATGGGAAGTACACATTATCAGCAGAGATGGAATGGCCCAGAGGACAGGCACAGGGGAAAACAGAATATCTTGAGTGAGGCTTTGAATTGCTTAGATGAATAAAGCATGAGCTTTAATGCCAAACCGTGGTCATTCCAGTCTTGATTACACCTTTTTCCTTTTCCCTTCTGTAGATTGGCATAATAATAATCCACAGCATAGTAGCGTTGTTGTGAAGTTTAATAAGATAATTTCAGATGAGTGCCCCAATGGCCAGCACACAGAAAACACCCTACAAAGGGTTGCTGTTATTCTTATCAACTGTGAGCTAATGTTTTGGAATGATTGAATGTCCACCCAAATTTTCTATGCCTGAAAAACCATTAGCTATGAAACAAGCGAAAAATACAATATTATCTAAATAATAGCATATTTATATATGTTTGTTTTAAAATAAGTACATTTTTGCAATGGAAAAGAGCCCCATTCTTCTCCCTCACACACACAAATTTGCCCAAGCTGGAAAATTAAATTTATTTTAACTTTTCTCTCAAATCAATTTTCAAATCCTGTTGATCTAAATCTCTAAAACCATCCCTCAGAGCCCCCATCCCTGCTCTTGTCTCTGCCCCTGCTATGCCCCGGAACTCACCACCACCCTTTCCGACAACTCGGTCTCTTACTTTGTCTCCATGCTTCCAATCTTCAACCCATGCTCTACATTGCCACCTATTTCTGGATTACCCCTGGGCACCGTAGGCACCGTGAAAAATAATCTTCCAATAAGATCTCATTAACCAAAATATTCGAATTCCTGACTGTGACAAACTGATCCCAGGTAACCTTTCAGTCACAGCCAGGCACTCCCTCGGCACTGCCATTTGCACCTAAGTGTATACAGTGGGGTGTTCCAATGGGGAGAACTTTTCCCACTTCTTCCCAGATGCCAAAGTAAGGGTGTAGCTGTTGTGGGTTAGCAGAGATAGGCAAAGGAAATAAGGACCCTGAGTGTCTTCACCACCCCCTAACCCCATTTAGGATAAATAAAACGGGCCTGAGTGTGGAGGGAGGGGATTTTGTGGAATATTTCCACTAAAGAGACTGTTGTCATGCAGTCTTACCCTTATCTTTTTGGAGTGGGATGTGGGAATCCTACCTTCTAAAGTACCCCATCAAGAAAAGCTTTCAGTTTTCAGCCCCTGCAGGGACTACCTCAGGTGCAGAATAAAAGCCTATTTCAAGATCCTGCCCTACCAGGATGGCCCACATCCAGTGAAGAATCCAGTGATGTATGAGACTACACTATTTCAGCCCATCAGGTCAACTCCAAATGGCCATTTTAAAACCAGAACTTCACCTGAGGCCTCCTTCATAGCTCAACAAATCCCTCTGCCCAATCCTGCAGCATTCCTTTTCCTTCAACAGGTGTTGATCCCATGGCCTTTCCCAATAAACATTTTATATGCTAAATTTCCTCCAAGTCAGCTTCCACAGGAATCAAACTTTCAATAGTATGTTCTAGTGGCATACTTTCATATATATCTGCCTCCCAGGCTGAAAGTCTCTTGAGGGCAGAAATGGATCTTAATGCATCGTCGCATTGCTGAGACCTGGTGCATAGGAAGGGGCACAGGATTTTCATTTAATATAAGACATCAAAACCAGGATGAGACAGTGAAATGCAAGATTTCAAATCAGCACAGGAAGACTTTTCTATGCAAGGACTTTTAAAAAAACAAAACAGATTTATTTATTTATTTGAAAGAAAGAGAGTGCAAGCACAAGTGGGGGGAGCAGCAGAGGGAGAGAATCTCCACCAGATTCTGTCCTGAACTTGGACCTCGACCTGGAGCTCAATCCATGAGATAATGACCTGAGCCAAAACCAAGAGTCCAATGCTTAACCTGCTGAGCCATCCAGGTGCCCCATCGGTGCAAGTGTTCTTTAATATGGAGAGTTTCTCACTGTAAAAGAGAAATACTTACCTTTCTTTTTTTTTTTTTACTATTGTCACTTCTATGAGAAGGGATTTTCCAAAAACATTCCTGGCCTATGGCTCCAACTTCATTCTTACCTGTAGAAGTGAAGTAACTTACCTGGTCACCAGATAACTATGTGACTTAAAGACCCTCATCCATTTACATTTGCATATGTAGAGAAATATTTGGAACAACACTCCTGGCTTTTCTCAACCCTCAGTTTTTCCCAGTGGAGGAGAAACTGACTTATTAGCAGGTAAGTTTGGTAAAAGGAACTGATCCTTCCTCTTCCCCAGTTGATCCTAAAAAAAAAAAGCATATTGTCTTCTCCACTTCTGCAAACTATGCAGGGGAGCCCCCAAGGTTGAAGTATATAGCTGCAGAGAACAAGTATATTTGTCTACTTTGGGGGTAGATTAACAAGTCCCCTTGGTAAACACACTTGTGTTAGTTATTTACTGCTTAGGAAAATGTTGCTCAAAATTTAGCTGCTTAAAACTTACTATCTCACAATTTCTGTGGGTCAGGAATCTTGACATGGCTTAGCTGTGTCCTCTGCTTCAGGGTTTCTCATAAGGCTGCAATCAAGGTGTCAGCCAGAGCTGAGATTTTATCTGAGGTTTCAACTGGAGAAATATCTGCTTCTACACTAACGTGGCTGTTGACAGGATCAGTTTCTTACATCAAATTGGGCTGAGGGCCTCAGTTCCTCATGGGCTGCTGTCCAGAGGCTGCCCTCAATTTCTTGCCTCTTGAGTGTCTCCATCTTGCTTCATCAAAGCCAGTAATGGAGAGGGTCAATAGAGAGTCTACTAGCAAAAGGGAAGTTACAGTCTTATAGATGGGTTTCTCTGTCACCATTCTATTGGTTAAAGCAAGTTACTAGGTCTCAAGGGGAAGAGATTGCACACAGATGTGAATATCAGGGGATGGGTGTCATTGGAGGTCATGTCGGAAGGTGCCTTCTGCAACACTTAAGGCCCACTGTCCAGCAGCTGAATCAAAAATCATAAATATGATATTTGTATTCCCATGAGTCTGATTCCAATGCCCATTTTTCCATTGGTTCCAGTCTCAGGAGGGGAAGAAGGATGCCATTTATAGGACCTCCTCAAGTCACCAATTCCTATCCCTGAGATTATTTAGTTCATAGCTAAACAACCTTTCAGTGGCAAGTAAGGTTGATCTCTAGTCCCTTTCTTGACTATGAACATTTATCCCAATGTAAGGCAGAATCTTGCTGAGAATATTAACATTCACCTGTAGCAAATATACACTGCACTTCTCCTTATAGAAACTTGAAGGAATTACCCCATATCTTCACCCAGGCCAATGATCTCACATAACTACATCCTGAGGCCAAGTGTATACTTGTCATGCCAGCCCTCAGGAGACAGAAATACTAAAGACTCATGTGACTCTGGAGGAATGGCACTGGAGGGCGTGTGATGCCAAAATCCAAACCATGTCTTAGTCACAGAGAAGTGTTGAGAAGTGTGCCATGTACTTATCACCACAAAAGTCCTATCCTTTTTGAAGCAAATCCAAAGGATAAGATTGACTGAATTACATAAGTCCTCCTGTGCTCAGGGAGCATTCTCAAGTGCCATGCGTAAGACAGCGACATTTATACACTGGAAAAGGGTTTCAGAGCTAAATTGGAAGCAGCTAAGCATTGCTTGGGACATTTGTATATCTTGCTTCTCTAAGACATTGAAACTGATAAGGCTCTAGTAAAACAGAGCTAATTGTGTGTAAAGTCAAAGCTACATAAGCCCACCACGAGAGCAGGGGCTGGGTTATTCCCTTATCACCAGGACCTATATACAGCAAAGTTTTATAGATATGTGTTTATAAGATGTTTTATAGATGTGTGTTTAACTGTTTGATGGCTAAGTTTTTCTTGTTTGTTGTTTGGCCACTAACAGCCTTTCTAATTCTTGTTTTTTTACCTACATTACAATATATGTGATTGCCACACAACACTTCTGGATAGCTAAAGAGTTACTCCACAGTTTTTTAAATTATTTGATCAAAAATATATCAAGAGTACCAAGATGAGAACCACAGCCAACAACAGAAACACAGGACTAAATTAGATGTATGTGTGGTAACAGGTGCCGGGCATCTCGTGTTCAAATAGGAAAAGAAAGTCTCAAGAGTAATCTCACGTAGCTTAGATTACACCATGGCTTAGTAAATGCTAGATATTTTGGTTAGGTACCTTCTGAAGATACAGACCATTTCTCTGGGAAATGGTGCTACCTTTATATTTCAAGAAGAAGCTATGCCCTGTTTACAGGATTGTAGTCATTCCAGAGTTGGACTATTCATCTTTTAGAGCAAGGTTGTCCAACAGATACTTCCAAGATAATGGAAATCTTCTCTTCTGTGCTGCCCAATACCTTAGACACTAGAATGAAAGACTATTGAGCACTTAAAAATGGCTGAGGACTAATTTTTTTTTAAAGATTTTATTTATTCATTTGACAGAGAGAGACACAGCAAGAGAGGGAACACAAGCAGGGGGAGTGGGAGAGGGAGAAGCAGGCCTCCCGCCGAGCAGGGAGCCCGATGTGGGGCTCGATCCCAGGACCCTGGGATCATGACCTGAGCCGAAGGCAGACGCTTAACGACTGAACAACCCAGGCACCCCGAGGACTAAATTTTTAAATTTAATTTAATATGAATAGCCACCCATGACAAGTAGTTACTATATCAGACAGCACAAAACTAGAGATTTACTACACAAAGTATGCTCTGGGGACCCAAAGCCTTGGCATCCCCTGTTGACAAATCTCCAAACAGAATCTGCATTTTACCAGGAATCCCAGGTGACGTGCACACCCATCAGAATTTATTAAATGCTTCTCTAAAACATTTCTTTATAGGGCTGGCTCTCTAAAGGGATAAAAACTCAGAGTTGTTTTTTTGAACAGAGAAACTAGAGAATGCAATAGTACTCTAGCACCCTCCCTAGAGAGATACCAAGGAAGAGGGATGACTCCAAAATGAAATCTTCTGGAGTCCTGTAAAATGTGATCTGTATTCAACTTCATTCAACTGAGACACTCCTTCTTTTCCATTAGGACTGACTTCACATTTGGGAAAAGATTTTCACTGACCCTAGAAAAAGGCCTCTGTACTGCACCTAAAAGCTCCACTAAATGTCTTGCCTTTGAAGTTGGCTTGCCAATAAAGATCAAGGCTCAAAATTTATGTCCTAAGAAACTAATATGAAATTTGCACTAAGCTATGAGAAATCAGAGTATCAGTTATCTGAGAACTAAATATAATAAGGAAGGGGTGAGGAAGGACACTCTTCCCGAAACTTAAAGTGGAAAGGAAGGAAAAATCACAGAGGTGAAGGAAGAGAGAAGAAAGGACAGCTGATGTTTCACGTAGCATGCTGTGCAGGCATTGATTCTGGACTGAGAACGTCCCTGTGGTCCAGAACCATATTCTACCAAGAGTGGCAGCACTCACTCAGAGCGCTAAACTCTCAGGATGTGAGGTGCTGCACTGGAAAGGTCAGAGTGCCTCCAGGGGCACCTATACTTAATCATTCTTTGGCACAGCTATTTATACCACAGCCTAAATTGTTATTGTCAGGAACACTAACGTGTCCCTTCTGTAGTGGACACTGTTGTATTTGTTTGCTTGTTTTCAGGCTCTGTATGCACGTTCTCTTTTCCCAATATTAGCTCCCTAATGTTATTTGGGGCTTTACCTTCCAGTTACTCTTAGCCAAGTGTATCACCACTTCCACTCAAAAGCAGAAAATATGGCAAACGCAAACCACTAGCCCGGTGATGGTGATTAGTCCCGAGAAATCAATCAACACGGAGCAGAAGCATGGACTGTGGCTGGAACTTCCAGCAAAAAGACCCTTGTCCGTTCTGGATGGATTTGAAACTGTAAAGCATTAGGGTAAGCAGTGATTCTGATGGGACAAGGAGAGAGTATGAGTCTTGAGACTGAAAAGAAAGGCGCCATTTTTTTTTTTTAGGATCTGACTCAAGCCTCACCTAAAACCAGTCCTACACACTGTACACTGCATGCATCAATAAATTGCTTCTTTTCCCTCAAAAAGCCGGGGTTTAAATTCGTATCTCCTGGAACCAAATAAGTCCTCACAGATAAAGCTACTCTCAAGAGAAAAATCTAAGAGGAAAAAGAAAAAGTTGCCTGAAAGTGCAGTGAGGTAAAGAACAAATGACAAATGCAGTGCTCTAAATAACACGTGGCTAAGGTTGCTCTTGTGAACAGTAAGCTTTCCTACTTTCTTCTTTGCTGGGTAGAGATTTCTGTAAGTAAATATATAGCCCAGAAATAAATTTGCAGAACAAGCTTTTTAATAAACATTAAAACATTGGGCACCTGGGTGGCTCAGTTGGTTAAGCATCTGCCTTCGGCTCAGGTTATGATCACAGCGTCCTGGGATCGAGCCCCACGTTGGGCTCCCTGCTCGGTGGGGAGCCTGCTTCTCCCTCTCCCTCTGCTTGCCGCTCCCCCTGCTTGTGCTCTGTCTCTCTGTCAAATAAATAAATAAATAAAATCTTTAAAAAAAAAAAAAAACCTTAAAACATTAACTTGTGATGATGAAACTCCCAGTTGTTCCCATTTATTTATGACAGAAATAGCATCATCCATCACTTGGGTGAGAAGTCACAAAATTTCCAAATGTACAATTTAACTACTTAGTACCTCTACTTCACAGATTCAGCAAAATTTAATTTTAATACACAAAGAGCAATAGAAGTTAAGGTACACACTCAGCTATCTTGTCCTATTATTAAAATTATACTTCTATAGAGAAGGCTATAAGAACAGAAGAAATAAAGGAAAAATACTTAAATGGGGTTCCCTAAAAGGTTGGAAAAAAATTTAATTATTGTGACTACAATTACTGTATGATGCATGTTAATATGTCTGGGTTGTTTCTTATTAGTGAAACAATGTTTGGAACTGAATTAGGAGCCTATTTCTTATAAGATATTAGATGGTATAAAACACATAAGCAGCAATAATAAATCAGTGTCAGGGTTTCTGACAGTGCATAATGTAATACCAGGCATAGAGTGGCATTCTATCTTGAGCTACTTGAACCACTTACACCCCTAAAGGAAATGCCAGTCACGTGTCCTAAATAACAAGTTTCCACAACACCAGAGACTTCCAGCATGTCACTGCTTTTTTGGAGACTATATGCAAAAATGCATCTGAACATGCATTCATTTTAATATGAATCATTTTTAAAGGGAGCTAAGCGTTCTGTGTCAAATCGGGAATGAGATTTGCAGCCAATGAAGATGGGAAAAAAAAAAAAAGATAGCTTATCCCTTACTGCTGGCAAAACCAATTGGGCATATCTTTGTTTCATGACAGCTATATAAAGAGCTGGGAGTTGGGAGTGTGGGCATTTGATATGGATGTGCAAACTAATTCTTTCTGTTGGCTCACATAAACAACATTTAGTGGAATATCCGGTAGATGCTTTTTGGCCTCACTTCTCCAAACCATGTAAGGCAACACAATTTAATACCTGCAGTGGCTTTTTGTCTCTTATCCAAAAAAATTACAAGAGCTTCTTCAAATAGAGTATTTAAGATGTGTTGAGATATCAATCCTGATTCATTAGACTATTCAATTCGAAACTAAGATCAAGCTCACATTTGCATTATGTGCTTGATGACCTTGACTTTCTGCATTTCTGCCATGTACTAGCAACACGATAACTGTTCGGTATACAAATTTAGCACCAACATGAATTTTGTAATTGTAATTGAATTTATTTTAGTATGTCTAAACCTTTGCGATTTATTTATTGGTCTGTCTCTTCTGCTAGAGTGTGAGGTCCTAGAAAATAAAAGCTTCATTTGGGTCTACTCTGCCCAAACTACACACACACTGGGAACTCAACTGTTCATGAAATAAATTTAGTATTGGTTTCTACAGAGAAGTATATGAAGCATTTTGGTTAATATTTTATTAAGGAGGTCCCACAGATAAGGTTAAGTAGGATTCTTCTGGGCAGCATTCATTTTTATTTTACAAACACATAATTTTTGAAGTTCTCTTAAGCACCAAACCTATGGCAATGGCAGCCAGCCTTTCCTGACTTAGGAGTCCAGTAAAATGCTGGGAAATCTCAAGCCCTCATTTCTCCTCTCTTCACAACTGCCTTCTATGGTAATGAAATTACTCTCTAAATATTATAAATACAGAAGCTAATGTTTCCTTAATAATTAAAGGCGTTAACTATATTCCTGAATTCATACAATCTGAAACTTGCCTCCCATTCTTAACTATCTTACTATGATCCAAACTTTAGGTTCTGTATTTTGATGACCATGAGAAGTCATGGGGAATCCCAAGTCTGTGGAAACAGTCAAATGGGTAATTGACTTTACTATCAACTCTGATCTTTCTTCCTTTTTGTTTCTTAGTTTCAAGCACATATATGCATTCAGTCCCAAGGGTATCTACGGAAATAGATCATAGCAGATTTTATTTTTTTAATTTCATTTTATTTTATTATGTTATGTTAGTCATAGCAGATTTTAAATTAGGAACTCGTTTGGCCCAAGCAGTTTAGCAGAAACTCACACCACTGCAAAGCACAATTTGCTCTGTGCTCAAAGATGGTAGATGCACAGAGGGAGCAATGAATCATGCTCCAGCCCGGGATTGCTGGGTCTGAAAAGTTCGTTTAGCAAGCAATATCAGCGTTTCCTGTGGTGTCAGTGGCTCCTCCTGTCTCAGGAGAGGAGAGACAAAAAGGGAAAAAAATTTATGAACATTTCTACGGCAACTGGAGATGCTTGGCTAGACAGCCATCACCCTAAACAGGCAAATAGTTAATAGAGACTAATATGCATTTGAGCACAAAATGCTACTTGATACTTTCAAATAAATGTTACAATAGTGTTATCAACATTAAAGCGTATTTTTGTCATGTAAAATAAGAAAAATGTTTCCTGTAAACTAATACTTAGGGGGAAAAACCCAACATTTACATAAGGTTTAAGTTCATTTTGTTTCTTTTACGAAGAATCTATTTTGAATTCAAGAGCTAGCAAATAACGTGTGAGACCAATTAGGGGATGACCAGGATGGCTGTATTATTGAATATTCTAGAAATCATAGTCTGTTTTTCTGAGCCCTTTTCAATAGATCCAGAAGGGAGTAAATGGATATATGAAACCATTTGTTAGAGCCGAGAGAAAATTAAGGTCAGTTTTCAAAAAGCCAATAGTAGGAGAAACCTTATCAAAAATAACTCATGACTTGATGGGAAAAAGCATCCTCTTCTTCAGTCACTTCTAACTTTCCAAACATTTTCCCTGCTAAAGGCCACCATCAAAAGTAAGAGAATAGCAATCTTGGAAAACCCTGGTTCTGAGATTTGAGGAAGTCTCAGCCTATTTCTGAGCTCATGCACCCACAACATCCATAATACATCCCCAAATATGATGCATAGTAACAATTGGTGAAACAATCCACGGACACCTAAACAGAATCAATCAGGGCCACAGATCCAATAATCTGAAGAGAGTTGTATAATAAAGCATCCAGGTAGTCAGGTCTGTGGATTCTTCTATATCATGGTCTATCGTCATATAAACTATATTTATGTCCAACAATTTATAATTCTTTCGATCATTGCAACATCTTTGTAGGGTATGCAAACCTTGTCCTCGTGCTACAGATGAAGAAGCTGAGACTTAGAAAGTTTCAGGTATTGCCATTGTCATATGGATAATATAGAGGAAAGCCACAATTCCAACCTTTTCCTGACTTTTCACTAAACTAGGCAATTTCTCAAACACGTGAACATGAAAATGCTCAGATATTTCTAAATTCTTTGGAATGTTTATATGTTGTGGATATATTATTTTCCCTGTGTAAGCAATCTGTATAGATAATGATTCCACTTATACTATCAAAATATTCTGGTGCCATTACATATAATCAGGCAATTTTAAATCAGAAAATGGTACATTTTCAATCTAGCCAAAATATTGAAATTAGCAAATACATTTAAGATATAAATATATTACAGAATATGCAACAAACACTGGCAGCACTTGACACAGAATCCAACTATCATAAGTTTTTAAATAGGCTGAATTTCAAGCTAAGTGGCCCTAGGCAAATCCTTTAGCTTTTTAGAAGTGTTTTCCACCCATGAAAAGGGAAGCTGATTGGTCCACTCTGAACCAGCTTGAAGGTATCATTTATTTCTTGTTGTTGTTACTGTTGTTTAGTCAGGGTTTTTCAAAGTAAATTAGACATCCACAAAATACTAAAAATCAAAGAGCAAAAAGGAGTTTTAATGAAGGTATACCAGGAAGCTGGAGCTGCTGTAACAAAATATGATTGACTGGGTGGATTAAATGACAGAAATGTATCTTTTCACAGTTCTGGAGTCTGGGAGTCCAAGATCAGGGTGCCAGCATGGTCAGGTTCTGTGAGAGCCCTCTTCCCAGCTTGCAGATGGCCACCTTCTTGCTGTGTTTTCACACAGCCAAGATAGAATGGGGGGATGGGGGTGTGACTCTCTCTCTTCTTATAGGCCACCATTTTATCAGATTAGGGATCTATCTTATGACTTCATCAACCTTAATCACCTGTTAAAGATGCTATCTCTAGATACAATCACATTGGGGTTTAGAGTTTCAACAAACGAATTTGAGGTGGGACACAATTCAGTCCGTTGCAAAAAGTAATAGCTCCTTCTGGATATTTAATCCATCTATAATAGTCAACCACTTTTAAAAGTGGTTTTATTCCTGCAATGGTATCTTCATGTCTTTTCCATGTGTATTGCAGGGCTCTTGGACCTGCAGGCTCTTCACCTCTTTGAGGCAGGAGGTCTCCATTCTGAGGGCCCAGATGACAAAGTGAGGAAGCTTTGAGGCAGCATCTCTCCCCACACCTGCCATAAAGTTGATTCTATTTCTTTATAAAAACTTGAGTTTGGGAGAGTGGGTTGCACAATTGGAAAAAATATATATTTTTCCCTTTGGAGGTAGGAGAAGAAAGGGGTTTGGATAGAGCTGATTCACCTATATACAGACTTTAAATTATTCCCTACATTCCTAACCACCTTACTCCCATGTCTCCTCATCCCTGCAGCCTCTGACACCTGCATTCCTAGCTGGCTTGCATCTTTCTCTGAGAGTGTTCAAGTCTATGACTGTTCTGAAATACAGAACATAGGCTATATGTTCTATATTTCATCATCCAAGAATTTTTTTGAAATATCTTGTTTACTTTAGTTTGCCCCAGCTAGATTTTTTCCTAGAATAATGCCTGATTTTTATTCTTTTATTATCATTTTTATTAAGTCTCTGGAGGCAGAAAAATTAATCCAAGTACACAGTTCACCATTTTCAGTGGGAAGCCTGTTTATACTTAATAATTTAAAATTTACTTCATTAGCCATTCATTCCATATTCAACAAACATTTCTTGAATACTTTCTAACTAACAAACATTGTCTTAAAAGCCTAATAAATACATTATGCATTCATTTAATATTGTTTCCATTCAGGCATCTTCTATGTGCCAGGCATTGTGAAGAACTTCATAATTTAGTGTCCCAGGGTACCAAAGTAAGCAACCAAGAAGAGCTCTAAATTGTCTGCTCTCAGAGAGCTAAAAATTAAGAGAGATATTTATTTCTCTCAGAGGTCTGAGTGTAAGAGCATCTAGAACCTCTTCCAACTCAAGAATTCTGAAGAAAGCAATCTATAGGGAGGCCAAATGATCTGAATGACCATCTTAGATTGTGAAGTGAGGATCGCTAACTGTCTCACTTTATCAGCTCACTTATTCCTCATGATAATAGTTACTTCCTTTAGTTTTGACTGGAATCATGGGCAACCTTCTCAAGACTACATTTTCAGCTTCCTTTGCAATGGAATATGAATGAGACTCACCTGTGTACAACTTCCAAACTGTTTATTTGAAAGAAAATGCCTTTCATGCCTTTCCCCTTATCATGAGCTATAAATATAGGTAAATCAATGCCCAACTTCGATCACACAGAAAAGGACTGTGACCCAGTGGGTGGAAAAATAAAATGGTTGGAGATCAAGTCCCTTAATGACTTCAGGGAGCAGGGTTTCCCAACCAGGCTAAACTAGACAGATGGTTGTACGAGGAATTGAAAACTTTTTCTCTTTTCAAGCCACGATAATTTGACAGTCTCTTTATTAGACTACCTTAAACTTTGCCCTAATAACCTCACTTCACTGAATAATTGTCAACTCATGATCAGTTTTCACACATATATTAAAATTATAAAAGAATGATGCCAGCCATAGTTTCCAAGTATTCAGATTATACTTAAATAAAATTTCAGGTGCTACATTTCTAAATAGTAATTCAGTGGAGAGAGGCAATAAGGTAGCAATGACTCTAACCTTGGGCAAAGAGAAAGAAAGAGCAGCGGAAGAATCATACAAACCTCCTGAAGTTTCTGCTCATATCAGTCACTTTTATCCACATTCATTAGCTTATGCAACTCAGTAAAAAGCCTGACACAATGGGATCAGGATGCATACCATCCAGGACACTTTGGTTCTTACAACAAAGGGTTGGAATATACAATCTTCTTACAAAGAGGGCAACAATAACTAAGAGCAGTAACATAATCTCCACTATAACCAAATAGAACAAACTTTATGTAAATTTCAGCTTTAAGCCAAATAATTTAAATGGGCTCCAATTTTATTCATATAACTTCATCTTCTTTGTGCTAAGTGGAGTCTCATAACTGGAAGAAAATACACTGTATTTATTTAAGACAGACTTTAGAGAGCCTTTTGACAATAATGTTCTGGTCTTATCAACTCCTATGGTTAGATAGTCAAGTAGTCATCACCTTATTTCCTAATATTCTTATCTCTTCATCTCTAAATGAATGGGAAATTTTAAGTAGATTATAAAACAAAAAAAAGAATTAAATAAAAATGTTAGAAAAAAATAAAAGCGAAGTATTGATTTGATTGGTTTTAGGGAAAACTGGATTCACCAGAAGAAAAAAATCAGCGAACTTCAAGTCAAGTAATTACGAAGTATGCAAATGCAAACAAATTAAAAGACAAGAAGAAGGAGGAAGAGAGTTCAGAATTATGGTATGTTCATAATTTATGGTACAATATTAAATGATCTATATAGAGGTCCAGAGGGAGAGAGGACAGAGATTAAACAGAAAACATATTTGGGGGCACCTGGGTGGCTCAGATGGTTAAGCGTCTGCCTTTGGCTCAGGTCATGATCCCAGGGTCCTGGGATCGAGCCCCACATCCAGCTCCTGGCTCAGCAGGGAGCCTGCTTCTCCCTCTGCCTCTCCCCCTGCTCGTGCTCTCTCTCTCTCTCTGTATCTCTGTGTCTCAAATGAATAAATCGGATCTTTAAAAAAAAAAAGAAAGAAAACATATTTGAAGACATAATGGCTGAAACCTTTCCAAAGTTGATAAAAGACACGCCAATATTCAAAAAGCTCAGTAAACCCCAAGTAAGACAAACACAAAGCAAAACACAACTAGATACATCAAAATTACACTCCTGAAAACAAAAATAAAGGATAAGTCCTAATAGAAGCCAGGATAAGAGACACAGTACATACAGGGAAACAATATAAAAAATGACTGACTTCTCACCAAGAACAATGGAATGCAAGTAACAATGAAATGACATTTATAAAATACTGAAGAAAAAAAAATAGAGTAAACCTAAAATTCTATACCCAGTGAAAATGTTCTTTTATTTTTTTAATTTAATTTAATTTTGTTATGTTGTTAGTCACCATACAATACATCATTAGTTTTTGATGTAGTGATCCATGATTCATTGTTTTCATATAAAACCCAGAGCTCCATGCACTATGTGCCCTCCTTAATACCAATCATGGGGCTAACCTATCCCCCCACCTCCCTCCCCTCTAAAACCGTCAGTTTGTTTCTCAGAGTCCATAGTCTCTCATGGTTTGTCTCCCCCTCTGATCCCCCCCTTCATTCTTCCCTTCCTTCTCCTAATGTCCTCCATGCTGTTCCTTATGCTCCACAAATAAGTGAAACCATATGATAATTGACTTTCTCTGCTTGACTTATTTCACTTAGCATAATCTCCTCCAGTCCCATCCGTGTTGATGTAAAAGTTGGGTATTCAACCTTTCTGATGGCTGAGTCATGTTCCATCGTACATATGGACCACATCTTCTTTAGCCATTCATCTGTTGAAGGGCATCTCAGCTCTTTCCACAGTTTGGCTATTGTGGACATTGCTGCTATGAACATTGGGGTGCATATGGCCCGTCTTTTCACTACATCTGTGTCTTTGGGGTAAATATCCAGTAGTGCAATTGATGGGTCATAGGGTAGCTCTATTTTTAATTTTTTGAGGAACCTCCACCTTATTTTCCAAAGTGGCTGTACCAACCTCCATTCCCACCAAAAGTATAAGAGGGTTCCCCTTTCTCCACAACCTCTCCAACATTTGTTGTTTCTTGCCTTGTCAATTTTTGCCATTCTGACTGGTGTAACGTGGTATCTCAATGTGTTTTTGATTTGAATTTTCCTGATGGCTAAGGATGATAAACATTTTTTCATGTGTCTGTTAGCCATTTGTATGTCTTCTTTGGAGAAGTGTCTGTTCATGTCTTCTGCCCATTTTTTGACTTGATTATTTGATTTTTAGGTGTTGAGTTTGAGAAGTTCTTTATAGATCTTGGATGTTCTTTTAAAATAAAGTCCAATAAAGATGCTTTCAACAATTCAAAACAAAGTATTCATCCAGCAACATACACTATAAGAAATGATAAAAGAAATTCTCTAATCTGAAGGAAAAGAATATCAGAAGGAACTCAGACTTGTAGAAGGAATGGAGAGTAGCAGAAGGACTAAATCTGTGTAAATATGAATTAACAATGTGTGTTATTATTTTACTTGAATATATACTTTTGAATTTAAAAGACTATTGGCCATTTAAAATAAAAATAGCATTTGTATTAGGAGGAATATAGCATATGTAGTGAAGTAAATGTGAGATAATAATAGCACAAATGATTGGAGAGGGTAATTGAAATGATACTACTGTGAAAGTTCCCACACTGTTAATTTAATTGGGAGTAAACTTTGATAACATAAAGATGTGCATCACAATATCTAGAACAATTAATAAGATAACTCCAAAAGATATACCTAAAATATGTGATTCATTCAAAATAATAACAGAAAGAAGAAAAGAGGAACAAAAATAAACAAGATTAATAAAACAAAATAAAATCAAAAACCAAGATGGGAGATTAAGCACACCATATTAATAATACTAATAAATGTAGTAAATGGAATGGGTAAATAAACACTTTGGTAAAAGGCAAATATTATCAAACTGGGGTGGAAGGTGAGAAAGCAAGACTTGTGTATTCTTAACAAGATAGACACTTTAAATATGAGAGAGGCATGATGAAAGTAAAAAGGTGGGAAAAATAAACACTGAACATAGGAAATCTGGTATAGCTATACCAGTATAAGACAAAGTGGAATTTAGAACAAGAAGTTTCATCAAGGATAAAGCAAAACATTTCATAATGAGAAAATGATCAATTCATCAAGTAGATAATGCTTAAGAGCAATCTTAAATGTGTATGCACCAAACACGAAGCTTCGAAATACATGAAGCAAAAACTAACAAGAGTAAGAGAGGACTTCTGCTTCAGGTCAGGATGGAATAACAGGAACTGAACTTACTCTCCTGCCTAAGACAATGTTTTTAACAGCATATATGACACATTGATTTATAAAATACTGTATAAGTGCATCGAAAGCTCATGATCCCTGAAAGATGGGAAACAAATGAGGTGAGCACTACAATTTCCCCAAACTTACTGCCTCCAGTTTGCAGCATAGGGAAGGGAAACTCAGACAGTACCTGGTGGATTCCAGTGGACTCCCTGAGGTGAGAAAGAGTTGAGAATTCAGGAAGACAAGCACATCTAAAGTCCTCTGGACAGAGGACCGGAAAAGGAGAAAGCTGCACAGAGAAAAAGCCCTGGGGTTTCTCAGAGGGTCTCCCTCAAATATCCAGTTGAGTATTGATAAATATACACGTGCAAGGAAACTACCCAAAAGAATTAGAAGATATAGTTCTTCACACTCATAGAGAGCTGGCTATAGTATATTTTCCCAGGAGACACACTGAAAAAGTTCATGACCTATGGAGAATTGCAGAAAGTGAATTAAGAATCTCTCCTCAGTAATGGAGAATAACTAGGCCTTCCCCAAGCATTGCTCCACTTTCTCCTAACAAATCTTAAAAGCAAGACCCAAAAGTATCAAACTGTTTCTAGGACTAAGCTCTAGAAAATTTATAAGACTACAAAAATAATTAACACCCACAAGGTGTTTTTTCCACAAGGAAAGATCATAATGTCCAGCCTCTAATAAAAAACTACCACACATGAAAAGAAAGAGAAAAATATTACCCATAATTAGGAAATAAACAAGCAATTAAAGCCAACCAAGAACTGATACAGATGTTAAAGATAGCAGACAAAGACATTAAGATGGTTATTAGAAAAATATTTCATATTTTCAAAAAGTTAAGTAAAGGCCTGGAAGATATTTTAAAAGATTCAAAAATCAAACTTCTAGAAATGATACTATAATGTGTGAGATTTAAGTACATGGGACAGGATTGACATGCAGACAAGAAAAAATTGCAGGAAAAAGGGCGCCTGGGTGGCTCAGTTGGTTAGGCGACTGCCTTCGGCTCAGGTCATGATCCTGGAGTCCCGGGATCGAGTCCCACATCGGGCTCCCTGCTCAGCGGGGAGTCTGCTTCTCCCTCTAACCCTCTTCCCTCTCGTGCTTTCTATCTCTCATTCTCTCTCTCTCTCAAATAAATAAATAAAATCTTTAAAAAAAAATTGCAGGAAAAAGAATAGTGAACTTAAAGAGATGATCCAAAATAAAGCACATGAAAAAATGATAAGTCTAAAAAATAAACAGAACATTAGAGAGCTATGAGACAACCTTAAGTGTTTGGTATATGTGACCTTGGATTGAACAAAGATATTTAGATCTAAAACCGAAAGCATAATCTACAAAAGTATCAATTGATAAATTGGGCCTCAAAATTAAGATTTCTGTTCTTCAAACAACAGTGTAAAGAGAATGAAAAGACAAGTCACAGGCGAGGAAGAAAAATTTATAAATCATATACCTGAAAAAGGACTTGTATTAAGAATATATAAATAATTCTCAAAACTCAATAATAAGAAAACCAACCCAGTTACAAAAACAAATAAAAGATTTGAACAGACTCTTCACAGATAAGCACATGAAAAGATACTGAACATTATTATTCATTAAGAAAATGAAAATTTAAGACCACAATGAGCTATCATCATACATCAATTAGAATAGCTAAAATTTAAAAGACTAACTATACAAAGTGTTGGCAAGGATGTGGAGAAACTGAAACTCTCAAATACTGCTCTTCTGGGAATGTAAAATGGTTCAGCCACTTAGGAAAGTGGTCTGGAAGTTTCTTAATAGATTAACTGTACAACTAACATATCACCCAGCCATTCTTAAATTCTGGATCTAAGAAAAGTTAAGACTTGTGTCCATGCCAAGATTTATATATGACTATCAATGACCACCTTATTTTTAATAGCCCAAATGTGAAAACAACCAAAATGCCCATGAATATATAAATGGATAAACAAACTGTGATCTACCCATACCATGGAATATTATTTAGTAATAAAAGGAAATAAATTATTAATACAAGGCATGAATGAATCTTAAAACTGTTAAACATGGATAAATCCTAAACATTATGTTGAGAAAAGAAGACACAAACACACATAGTCACACACACACACACACACACACACACACACACACACACACACACAGCAAAAATACATATTTATGGTCATCTCATCAAATAGATCTCTAATTTGACTTTCAAAAATAGACAAAGTTACTGTATAAAATTAAAATTCAGTAAGTAGTGCCATTCAGACAAGGTGGGTGGATATTGGTCATAAAGGGGCACAGCTGGATTTTCTGTGGTGACGAAAATCTTTTCAGTAACGATTATTTGTTCATATAAAATTGTCAATTCCCTCAACATGAACACTTAAGATCCATGCACTGTATTGCATGTATTTATACCTCAATAGTATTTTTTAAGAAGGACCATGAAAAGTAAATGAGTTTTTATCACCCTTCACATATAATCTCTGCAATTATTTACGCATTGCTGTTGCAGAGTGAGCATATTTCCATCTTCATAAAAACAAGCTCCAAACATAATTAAGATATCTCAAATACTCTAGGGAAAATATTAAAACACATAATTTTTCCTTAAGAACTTTAAATACAATACCAGAAAAAAAGCAAAAACAAGAAAATAAAAATAAAAACAAGAGGCAAACTTAAATCCAAAGTGATTCTCTAAAATAAAAACCTTTCTTAAGGTTAGTTTAACCCAATTGTTTTCTTCATGCTCTGATCCTTTTTTTTTTAATTTCAACTCACCTGAGGAAATTACACATTAATATGGATCTTCATGGTCATTTGAAAATAATTGCACTGCCTCTGTGTTCTGAGGGTATTATCCATCCAGCCAATTGAAACTCTCTTTGTAAAGTCACTTCTATGTTTTGTTGTTAGTACTAAAACATGAGCCTGAGAGTAAAGGCAGGATTTTTAAATTATGAAATTAAAGTTTCATTTTACTTGCCAGTTCTGGGCTATCATCAGATACTACTTATAAACTCAGGAGAACCAGATCCTCCAGCAGGTAATACCGTGCCTTACAGAAAGGAGAAACCTTGCTGGGGTCCTTGGACCCACACAGGACACGTGTAACTTCAGCAAAGGGATGGACCCATCTTATCCTGCGTGCTCCCTCAACTTCTCTTGTCCTCCATCAGAGTGATCCAGAAAATGAGTAAGAGTTGGGCATCTGATTTAATGGATGGTGATGTTTGGCCAAAAGATTATATATATATATATATATATATATATATATATATATATATATATATATATATATGGCACCTGTCTGGCTCAGTGGGTTGAGCACGTGACTCTTGATCTTGGGGTTGTGAGTTTGAGCCTCATGTTGAGAGTAGGGATTACTTAAAAGGATATACACATAATTAGCAGAAAAAGAGAGAGTAAAGGGAAGAAAGAACATGCTGGAAGAACAAATAAAGAAGGCAGGGACAGGGCAGCAGACTTAATACTTCTGAGCTGCTGTCTCTAAAACGACATGACCCTTTGCCTCACAAGACTGTGAAGCAGACTTTTTTTATGTTAAATAGCAAATATCAAAATACCCCCTTGTTTTTGTTTAATTTTTTATTGGGAGACATTTGTGATATTCTTTGAACTTTGAGGACCTTATTTTAATGACTTTGGATGTCGGAAAAACTCATTCCCATTTGGGCACAGGGTTGCATGTGTATAGGGAGGGCTGTGTGTGATTATTTGTGGGGTTTTTCCCGCATTGGTTACCCCAAGGGAAAGCTTTTTAGGAGCCCCACAATTTTAAGCAGACCCAAGCATCTCCCTTAAGGGCAGAAATTACTCAAGCATATATCCAGCCCATATACCTGTGGACTTGGAATCTAAGAAGTAAGTTTATTTTTTTTTATGTTTCAATCAAGTTGACAGACCATTCTTGTTCCCCGGATCATGATGTGGATGGCACTCCCTAGATATATACGGGGTACAACTTGCCCAACCTTTCACAGAGCACTCCTGCATACCCTCTTCCTTCATTAAAACATCCAAAATTGAATTTCATGTGGTCAGACTTTACCACCAAGCTCCCCTCCATATGGCAGCCATCCCCTTCATTTCTCAGTGCTTCAGCTCCTGGACATACTGTTCCTTCTCTTGGACATTTCCTATATCCAACTAGATGATTCTTCCTACATTCTGACTTCTGAGATTCTTGAATCCATGTATTTTAATGCTAATGTGAAGAACATTATCTCAGCCATTTATTTATTGTGCTCATACACCGGAGCAGTGGTTTTCAAAGTTCAGCCTCACTATCACCTGGGAACTTGTTAGAAATAAAAATCCTCAAACCTTGCATTGACCTATTGAATCAGGAAATGTGGGGTGAGGCACAGCAATTCCTGTTTAATAAGCTCTCCATGTAATTCTGGTACTTGCTCAGATTTGACCTCACTATTACCAAAAAATGCAACATCTTTACAATCCAATTCCAAGAATGCCACACCCTGACCTCAATTTAACTATAGTGCCTTCACTGTAATGGCCCTTTGACCCTGGCCAGGAACTCATCTCTCCTTTGAACATACCTTGAACATGCTGTGTATTTCAAATCACTTATTCATATTGTTGTTATTTTACTCATTCAGCAAAAACAAAACAAAACCAAACAAAAAATCTCAACCCTGGTTAAGACCAAACTTCAACCCATTTCTGGCCTATAGCAGAAGAGCTAAATGTGGCTAAAGAAAATCTAGTATCACTTTAAATTTGCAGCTACTGTCTTCAGGGGGCCCTTCCAATCCCTGTAGATTTTCCGATTCTCTCCGTGTTCCCACCCCCTGGGTGACTATGGTGAAACTTCACACTTCTTCCTCAGTCTTCACTCTTCCCTGATGACTTTGCTTACGATGTTACCGAGAACAGCAACAACCAGAATAGAATTTCCATCACTTCGATTCACTGACCAGCTTCTGCACCCTTACCCTCTGCCTTCCCTCCAGTTTCCCCGGATTGTGTGCACTTCTGAGTAAAATCAACGTCTTCCACCTGTGCACCCAATTTCATGCCCTCTTGCCTACTCAAGGATGTTGTTCTAGTAACTATCCACTCTTTTCTGCTTCACCAGCTTCTCCCTCTCTATTTGGTCATTCCATCTACAGAAAGCATACTGTTATTCCACCGTATTAAACCACGACAACACTCCACCGAAGTGTTTCAGTAAAGGTCAACACTGACGTTTGTTTTCCACTTCTTTAACCTGTCAGCCACACTTGACATGACTTTTCTTCCCCGCCAGCCCTTCCTTCCCTTGGCTCTCCCCATGTTCCTGCCCCTTGGCCAGTCCCTCCTTCTCTAGCTCCCTTCTCACCTCCCTGCCTAGCATACACTCGAATCATTCACGTCTCAGTCCTGACTCCTATTTCTTTCTCTTTCTCCCTTGGTAATATCATCAGTCTCAAGGCTTTAAATACCCTTTATCCTATAAACTCTATTTTCTATCTGTAGCTCAGGCCATGAGCAAAATCCATGCTGATGCATTCAACTGCAGACTCACCATCTCCACGGGCCCACAGACATCGAAAACTCAGTAGGATCGACACAACTTCTCTTCTTCCTCAGCAAACCAACTCTGACCACAGTCTGCCTATCTCTGTGAAGGGTAAGCACATGCTTCCAGATGCTAAGATCAAAAACTTTCAAATCATCCTTGGCTTCTTTTTTTATCCTCCACATCTCACAATCACTCCATTAGTAACCCTGTTAGCCTTAAAATATACCTCAAATTTAACCACTTTCCACTGACAACACAAAACCTAAACTAGATTATCTCTCACTTGGATTATTGAGACAGTTTCTCAACATTATCCCCTCACCTTTTAGTCAACCAGTCAGAGTAATCTCTTAAAAACATCTATCAGATCTCTCCTCTCCTCAGAGTTCTACAAGGTCCTCTAGTAGAAAATCCATCAAGTTGAAAACCTAGTCAAAAATCCAGTCCTTATAATGACCTACAACATCCTATATGATCTGACCTGCTCCCCATTATATCACCAACTCACTGATAATATTATCCCCCTCAATAGTCCTGCCCCAGCCGTGTTTGTCTCTTTGCTGTTTGTAGTGTATGCCAGGTGTGCTCTTACCTCAGGGCCTTTGCACTTACTGGAATAGATGACTCACTTCCTCATTTCCCTCAAGTCTTTACAAAAATGTCATCTCTGTGGGGTTGGCTTTACCACCCTTGTCCCAGTAGGGCTTATTCTCCCTCCTTGCCTTATGCCTCTCCATATCCTTATCTACTTCAAAAATGCTATGTGATTTATAAGATTAGGCCCCCTAAAGGGGGAATGACCTGCCTTGTTTGTTCTTTGTTGGTTTGTTTTGTTGCTGAATCTCAACTATGTGGAAGAGGTGCTGAAACAGAATAGTCATTTAGTAACTAGCTTTTGAATGAATGAATCAATGAATGAATGAGCCAGATCATTAAAGGTGCTCAATAAGACAGACATCATGCTTGCTCTAAACCGGAATGGGTCACAAAATTCATGCTGTTGCGCATCCTGACTCATGCCTTTTCCAGAGGATTTTTAAGCAAATTAAAACCAATAATTGTTGCTTTCGCATGGGGAAAAAAATATGGAAATTGTTTTCTCACCTGGGCCAGGTCTGCAATCACAGAAGACATACAAAATAGGGCACTTTTAACTTAGCAAATACAAAATATTTTTCCTTAAAGAACACTATAGAGGAGCTATAGAGCAAATTGGTTAACAATTTCTCTAAACTTCAACCCCTCCTCCCCTAGGTCTTGGCACCTGAGATGACTGTCACCTACCCTCAAGATTAACATCAGCCTCCTCACCCTTATAAGACAACTTCAGGTTCCTAAACTTTAACTTCCAAAATCTAACTTCTACCATCTCTGTTGTGTCATTGCATAACAGGCACCTACAAATAAGCTATTTCCTAAAAAAGACAGGTCACGAATCCAAGGCCATACATATATGAGAATAACTGAGTAGAACTAGGACAAAAAGCAAGATTTCTTTGATACTCTATGTCAGACATCTGCAAACTTTTTCTGTAAAGGACCAGACAATAAGAATTTTAGATTTTGTGGGGCATATGGTATTTGCTACAACTGCTCTGCTCTGCCACTGTGAGGCAAAAGTGGCCATAGACAACATATAAATGAATGAGTATGGCTGCATTCCAATAAAACTTTATTTACAAAAATCAAGTGATGGGCCAGATTGAGCAGCCAGGCTGCAATTTGTCAACCCCTGCTTTCAGTTAATCAGTGTTTCAGGAGCTTATACTGCTTCTTGGGTACAGAAAGCCATGCACACATTATCATTTCAGAGTTTACAAGATGTAGGTTGTACTCAAATCATTTATCTCACCTTCTCAAAGAAAGTGCTGGGGAACATTAAGGGATACCAAATCAGAAAACAGTGAGAATTCTATTGAACAGTTTTTTAAAGGAAAATATAATGAGTACACTTATACAAATAGATAACTGCTCTTTATGTAAAGTTAGCTTTTTTTTTCGCATTTGCAAAAGGGAGTGTTCAGAAACGTGTTTACGTGTCTTTCTGTAATTTTCTATAGATAGGACTGTTGATCCTTGGCAGTTAAAAACACAAGGATCAAATATGCAACCATTACAAGACAGTAGGAATTCACTGTCCTGGATAGAACGAAACAGGAAAGCTAGCCTTGGTTATCAGATGTTAAGAGGTACTGAAATAGATTTGGGGAATTGGTAACGCTTTTACATCCATTAGACTTTACCTCTTTAAATTTCCCTAAAAGAAGTGGTATGAAAGAAAGTGCCATGAAAGGAAATATGGCAAAACCAGACATCAGTCCAAGGCAGTGGTTTAAAACAAAACAAAACAAAACAAAACAAAACAAAACAAAAACTTTGTTAATGTTGGGATGAGACTAAAAGAAATGAAACAAACTGGTAAAATGAGGAATAATAATCATAATAGATAACAGTTATTCAGCACTTACTATATGCCAGGCAGTGTCCTAAGTGTGTTATATATAATTCACTTAGTCCTTCACAAACTCTAAGTTGCAAACACAATTTTATGGCCCAAATTTCCAGACGAAAATAACTGAAGAAGAGATGTGTTAAATAATTTGCCCAGTGTGTCCAGCTGAGAGGTAGGACAACTAGGATTTGAATGTGAGAGAATGTGATTCCATAGCTCAGGCTTTTATCTGCTTAATTATATTGCCTCTGAATAATAATAGGTTACAGGGATTCCTTTTTTTCAATTTGGAAAATGTTAACCCACTAATAAGCAAAATAGAAAAAGCTAGTGGAGAAAGGAGAGAAAACAGTAAAGCAAAATCTCAAAAAAGGTGAGAAATGAACTCATGTAATTTTAATCTTGGAAGAGAAAAGACACATTTTTAATTAAAATAGAAGGAAAGACGTGTTGGTTTGGAGATCAGGGCAATTGTAGTTGCTCACATTCAAGCATAAGAGGAGAAATCATTGGCTGACTAATAGACACAGGGGTTGGAAATTTGAGAGTGTAAAAAGCACTTGAAATGTCTCCTGCGAAAAATTCAACAAGGTCCCCAAAGAGCTCAATCAAAGGACGAACTCAGAGCCCCCAGCTGGGGCCAGGTGGCATGGATTTATAATGGACCCAAACAATTATCCTATTCTGACTCCTGAAAACAAGCCAATTATAAATCAATTATCTATTCATTAAGGCAATTGCTCTTGTGACTCATTAATCCATTTCAGCTATTATAACTCAAAAGTTACAACCCATATCCCTTCATAAAAGATTCGGTAGGTCTGACTTATCACTAATTCAGACTGGTCTTCTCCTCAGTTGGTCCAAATCTTCAATATTTTCTCTACTTACTACATTCCATCCATTCTAAGACACAGAACTGTTTCAGATGCTATCATCACAGAAATCAGGTTATGTCTTACCCTTGACGATAATATTGGGCGTATTTTTCCCTAGTGGTACATAAAATAATGATGTATCTTATAATCTATGACATATTAGATTAGATGAACAACATTGTTTACTTTGCCTTCAATTAACCTGACCACTTCCAAGCCAAGGAAATGCTAGACACTTAGCCTCAACAGTACTCAAGATTTCTATGGCTCTTACTTAACACATTTCCACATGTGTTATTTTGTACTCATGCCAAACCTATGAGATAGGTGTTTATTCACTTCTTTTCACAGGCTGGGAATCAGAGATCCAGGAAGTTAACTCCCCTGAACAAGGTCACTAACTCAAGGAGCCAGGAGCCAAATGCATATCTTGGGCACTGGCTCTGCTTCTTCTACTACCCCTCCATGATTACCTCTAGGCTTGTGCTCTGAATAAAAGTCCTACTATCCTACACTGTAACCAAGGTCTATCAACTAGGTACAACTTTGGTTATAACTGACAACCTCTCACCCATCAGTGTAGAGGAAAGGCATTTGATGTAAGAATCTTACCCAGTATCATTCTGTATTCATGAATAATAACAGGCAAAGAAACTGGCTGTGAAATCACTTCCTATCCTTTGAATTCCTTTAAATTCACAGGCCACAGTCATCAAAATTCCAGGGTCTTCATGCTGATAGACAGAAACCTTCTTATATGCAGGAAAAGAAATTTAAAAATAATAATAATAAAAAGAGCATGCATCAAACTGCTCTGCAGGATCAGGGCAATACTTTGAGCTGATGAAATAAATAAAGATAGTCAATGTCATTATGCAGCCAGTGGAAGAACAACCCTCAACTCCAGATTTATTTGAAGAGGACCAGAAAGAATAAAACAACATGAAACTGACACAAAAGTCTGTTACTTACAGGGAACTCAATCAAATATGTCAATTGGCCAATAAAACTGTAATAGTCAACCCTTCTTTTCAGCATCACAAGATACTGTTTACCTTACATTACCCACAAAATAAGCTGCTTGCAGGTGGATGGTGAGCTACCCTCAGATCACCAGGCGGCCACGCCAGTTTGGATATTCATGCAAACAAAACAGTCAAACTTCTAAATTACCAGTCTGGCTGAAGAACCAGATTTATTTTGAGAGTTTGGTGACTAAAATAAATAGACTTAAAGCCTGAGGATGGGCAGGGTCTACTTGGGTTGAGGGCTAGATTGCAGCCAAAGGCAGGGAAAAAGGCCAGGGGGGGATACTAGAGAGAGGCTGGTAAATGATAGTAAATTTCTGAATCAACTCCATCATATGGAGATTTAGCCAAGTGCTATTGTAGACGCAGGCTATTAGACAGTAAAATGCATTGCCAAGGGGTAGAAAATAAAACAGAGTGGTACTGATGCAAGAATAGAGTCAACGATGGACAGGTTATGGTAATTTAACCAAACAAGGGTAGGAGGGAGGGTGGTTTAGTAATTTGTGAACAAAGGGCCAACAGTTTGGAAACACAGGTAACACTGGATTACTTTTTTAGTTAAAACAAATTTCAGATGAATCAGAAATCAATATGTAGGGCGCCTGGGTGGTTCAGTCGGTTAAGCGACTGCCTTCGGCTCAGGTCATGGTCCTGGAGTCCCGGGATCGAGTCCCGCATTGGGCTCCCTGCTCAGCGGGGAGTCTGCTTCTCCCTCTGACCCTCTTCCCTCTCGTGCTCTCTATCTCTCATTCTCTCTCTCAAATAAATAAATAAAATCTTTAAAAAAAAGAAAATTTAAAAAAAGAAATCAATATGTAAAAAAAAAATGAAACCATAAGAATACTAAAAAAGATTTTTATAATCTTGGAAAAAAAGACTTTCTAACAATCTCAAAAATCAAAAACAAAGTGAACATCCATAAAGGAAAAAGATCAGCACATTTAACTCCATAAAACTGTGAAGTTCTACATTGCAATATTTCTCCAAAACAAGACTGAAGGATAAAGGACAACCTGAAAAAACAAAAACAAAACTATTTTCAAGCCTATTCCCCTAAAAATTTTAAAAATTAAAATATCTATTTAAGTTTTAGCAAATCAATATTTAAAAAATAGAAAGCACGAGACTTTTAAAGTCACTTCACAAAAGAAAAACAAATGACTCTGCATGAGGGATCTTATTTGGGTGATGAAATGTTCTAAAACTGATTTTATGGTGATGGTTGCACAACTTGGTAAATTTACTAAAAAAGAAAAAAGAAAATCATTGAATTGCACACTTGAAATGGGTGAATTATATGATATGTTAAATATGCCTCAATAAAGTTATTAATAAAAGGACCAATAAACATTAAAAGAGATGTTCTTCCGCATTAATATTCAAAGAAATGCTAAAAAACAACACCTCCTGCAATGATCTCCTCCCTAAACTTCCACAACATCATATTGTCCTGGTTTTCTTCATTCTTCTGTCTCCCTTGTTCATTCCTCTGCTTCTAGGGGCAGCCATTCCCTAGGCTTCTCTGCTGAACTCCCTTCCCATTTTACCCCATTCCCTCCCTAGAAATTTGCCCTTGCAACTGGCTCTGTACCAACAATAGCAACAATGTAAAACAACATGGCGGACCTCTTTTCTAAGCTCAGGAAGGGTGTATCCGACTTCCCGCTTGGTGTCTCCAGTTGGTTGAATGGTGAACAACATATCAACTCTGACTCACAGTTCTCTTCCTCAGGTACTCCCCTCCTCTGTATGTGGTTTCTCCATCCTCTTGTTTGATTATGCCAAAACTCGGAGATTCATCCTTGGCACCTTTATCCTCCTTATTTCCCTCATCCAATTCACCCCCCCCCCATAGGGTCTGTGTCAAAAATATCTCTTGACTCCATTCACTTCTTTGAGACCCTATAGTTTCCCTAGAGTTCAAACTATCATCATCTCCCACTGAACAATTCCAAGAGGACCTAACTGGTTTCCCATTCCTACTCTTTTCCACTTTAATCCATTTTCCCCAAACTACCAGCCTCATTTTTTTAAATGCAAATAAACTTTTTGTGCTGGGCACCAAGATGCATCCCTCAGATTCTGCTTCAATGAGAGACTTGGCATCCAGAAAGTGAGACTGATGTCAATCCCTTTAGAGTGGCCATGGCTGCAAAGAACTGCCTTGCTCCAGGTCACACCCCATCCCAGGGAAGCCCATACCCAATAATGATTTGAGGGAGAAGAATAAATGCCCAAACATCTCGGCATCACTGGGACTATGAAAGACCACTGCTCCATTTAAATCAGCTGTGGTTAGACCTAAACCGCAAGTCACCTTCTCTCTCTGCTCAATTCTTTTATCCCTCTCCCACAGATGCTAATCCTAAGAGCACTCCTTAATAAGCATCTTTTCCACTCAATTCTGCCTCAGTTTGCATCCTTGGAAAGCAATCTGCAGCTGTCTTTTGCTTCCCTGCTTGAAACCCCACAATCGTATTTTGGAGGTTCTGATCTAGACAGATTCCTCTCTTATGACTCTCCTGCTCCAGTCATGCTGAGTCTCTGTCTTCAAATGCACCAAACTCCTACAGGTGTTTTAGCAAACCCTCAGGATTTGTGCACTGGAGGATACAAAATAAAGTTTCATGTTAATGGTAACCAAACCACTATAGACTATGGGATGCAGATCATTCATGGATAACACATGTCATCACTTTATAAGCTTCTTATAAGAATGGCTCTGTCTTAGAGCCACTTAACATTCTCTATAGCACCTGGCACAGAGCTTTGCTCACAGCAGATGCCCAATAAATAAAATGTGTATGGAACTGAGTTATGTGTCTTGGCAACAAATTCTAAATTGCAGGACCAAGTCATTATCAGTGAGGGAATCCTCAAGCAGCTTTCTACTACAGCTAGAGCCAAACTCCAATGGAGAAAGGGGATGGAAAGACAGGAGACAATTGATACATAAAGTGTTTAACTGTCTTACAAAGTTGGGACCAGAAAGTCTTTTAAGGCAAACTAAAGCACAACCTCAGCAATGACTCAGATGCACGGTATTGCAGGAAGTAGCAAGTATACTGGGCTATCTTTTCTCAACTCCTGATTATCACATCTCAGAAACTCCCTTTCAGGTAAAGTTTCTTCTTGATTAGTTCATGCTTGATCCATTCTGTTCCATTAAGTCCTTCCTCTTCCCTCACTGAATTGTGTGCAAGTGGATCCAAAGCAAAGAATTACTTTATTCTCCCTATTCATAGTACATCCTTTCTCTTCAATTCCAAGACCCTTTATTTAATGACATTTTCCTTTCCATTCAGGATCCCTATCAACAAACTCCTATCATTTTGGCTTATATATAAGTGCACATAGCTAAATGAGATGAACTATACATTCTTTTTTTTAAAGATTTTATTTATTTGAGAGAGAAAGAGTGAGACAGAGAGAGAGCATGAGAGGGGGAGGGTCAGAGGGAGAAGCAGACTCCCCGCTGAGCAGGGAGCCTGATGTGGGACTCGATCCTGGGACTCCAGCATCATGACCTGAGCCGAAGGCAGTCGCTTAACCAACTGAGCCAACTATACATTCTGAAAGCTAGTAACTGTGGCCCCTTTAAAAAGAACTTCCTTCTTAGAAGGCATTAGAAAAGTAAGTACAGTTGACCCTTGAGCGGCATAGGGGTTAGGAGCACTGACACCCTACACAGTAAAAAATCCACATATAACTTTGACTCCCCCAAAATTCAACTACTAATAGCCTGTTGTTGACCACAAGCTATAACAATAACATAAATAGTCGATTAATACATATTGTGTATGCTCTATGTATTACATACTGTATTTTTAAAGTAAGCTAGAGAAAAGACAAAGTTATTAAGAAAATCATAAGAAAAAATACATTTACAGGACTGTACTGTATCAGAAAAAAAAAACTGTGTATAAATGGACCTGCACAGTTCAAACCCTTATTGTTTAAGGGTCAACTGTATAATGATTTAAATAACTGAAAAGTTCTGGAAAAATAATCCATTTGCATTCAAAAGAGCTCCAGTAGAAGACAACCATGACTTAACTGGCAGGATAACATCTCCTTAACCATGAATGACATATTTGTTTGGGGTTTTAAATTTGCTAGATAAACAGATGGCTTATATTTTAAAAATCATTATAAAACAGCTCTTTAAAGATCTGAGGAACCTGGACAAACAACAGGTAATAGAAGATGGTGGAAGAGAAGGAATGACAAATCGCCCCTAAACAAGCCAGAAACTTAATTATCACCTTTACTGCAATCCAAACACCTGGATTCTTGTTTCAAGGAGAACTACTCACAGAATATTTTCATGACTAACCTTATGTTTGCAACTAAAGATTAAAAACTAAATATTATTTGACAAGTTTTTATATGACGACATACAGAGTGGCTGGAGCCTGGCTGTTGACTCAGACATTTCTGCCAACCTCCTTTGCCTGCCAAAATATAGCTTCAATAAGCACACATAAATTTTATTTTTAATAAATAACCACAAAACGGTTTCATAAACAGACTAAACTGTGGATAATTGTAGCTTACAATGAATATGTGTTACAGTTTCAGTAAATAGAAGTTACACAGTCTGAAATTGGCACACCCTATCTCCATCTTATGGATTGATGGCAAACCAGCTCATGTTGGAACAGCCCCGTGATTTTTCTTGGTAAGAGGCCTACATCCTAACTACTTAGGCTCCTGCCTTCTTGCAGTAGCCCTCCTGTTTGTCTCTGCAGACGTTAGGTTTTAGAGTCCTGAGAATTTAAAAGGATAGCTGAGGTCTCCACTTGGTGTCCCAAAAGGGTCTTTGTGGTAAGAAAAGTTCTTTATGCCCTGAACCAACATGTAGACACCTAGGATGGTTAAAATGAATAAATAAAGGGCATTTGGGGGCAATAAATACTGATGTGATGAGAAGGAACCAGTGAGAATAAACTGTTCTTTCTAACTTTTCTTGGAATTTACGTGTTCCTTCTTGTCAAAGGATCTTTTTGGAAGTGTGCATTGACTTTTCCTCTGCTGGCAGCTTATTTTTCTTTCTTTCTTTCTTTCTTTCTTTCTTTCTTTCTTTCTTTCTTTCTTTCTTTCTTTCTTTCTTTCTTTCTTTCATTTTTTCTTTCTTTTTTCTTTTTGTAAGTAAATCAACTGATTCCTTAAGAAAAAAAGTAGCTTATTGAAAGCTTAATTAATTTTACTTTTTCGCCTTTAGAAATCAGCTTTATTTTTAAGCTTCCCTGACCACACGGGTACTTTGATGAGCTTCCCACCCACTCATGGAAAAAAGTTCCACATTCCTGACACTTCCAGTTCTGAGTCTCCAAATTCACCTTCACTTCACATTGACCCTAGGGAACATAGATGGAGAAAAGTCAAAGGAGGGGGAGATGGGGAAGGCTTTGGTTATTTGTTTTGAGGGTTTGTTTGTTTGTTTGTTTTTTAACAGTTTGAGCTTCCTTTTGAAGATGAGGAAGGAGGTTTATCTCTAGTAAAAACAGGCCCTTTGTGGAAAAAAGAAGTGATGATTGATCAAACGGTATTCAGGATTCCAGGCATGCCAAGATGTTGCTAGGTTAAATGGTAGAGATGACCCAAAGACCCTGCACTGTTTGAAAAGAAATGAAGTAACTCTGGCAACACGTTCCACATTCCTATTTGTACTCGATAATGGTACATGTTTTACATTCTACCTTTCACTCAGCTCACAGTGAGACTTGTGCAGCCACAATTTACAGAGAACCTCCTTCCTGGATGTCTGAAACTGGGACCTAGGAAGGACAGGGCAAAGGGAACAGAGGGCAGATAGAGTAAGATGGTGGCATTGACACCAGGAAGTGCCCAGCCTGGGAACATGGAACACAGCGGAGCTATGGATTAAGTGCCATATGAGCTCAGGGAGAGAATGAGTCATGCTGCCTGAGGTTGATCTCCATCAGGAGGAATGCCTTGTGGTGTTTTGTGACCTATGAAGCACTGGCAGCCCGCAGTGCCGCCTCACAATTCTGTTTTGCTCTTCAGCACTGCCAAGGTTAGATTTCTGGTCTTAACCTCCGCCCTCCTCCTGTCTGCACCCTTTAAAACCCTACACAGCCCCCAGGGACATTTCTCTAAGCAAAAGCTCACTTGATTCCAGTTAACCAGTTTTTCTCTGCCTCACTCCAAATTAAATGGAAGTGGCCCTCTCTATTTCTTGTTAAGCAGTCATGTGTAGAAAGCTATGCAGCATACTGAGATATACAAGCTTATACACTGGTGGGAGAGTTAGACAATGAAACATTTAATTGGAAAAAGATTTGCTAACAGAGGTGCAAATAAAATGTGGCAAGTTTCTGTTTGACAGGATCACAGAAGTTTCCACAATGGTTCTGGCAGGTAAGCAGAAACAACAGGGAAAACACCTTTCCTGGAACTCCAAGAATGTGTGCAAGCAAAGGACTAAAGACTCATAGGTAGGTGTCTAAGAGTGTCACCAGCACATCATCTACATAGAGGAATTGAATAAAGGGCTGCTGATTGGGGGCAGGTTGGATCCAAACCAAGAAGAATAAAAAGTTACTCTGTGGATAATGGGGAGTATGTGAACTTTGCTTAGGACAGAAACAATGAATTACACTGACCTCTAATTTAGAATTGTAACTCTGGAAGTAGCAAGAAAGACAGATTGAAGAGACTCAAGTCAGAAGCTAAAATGGATTCACGTCAATGACGCAGTTACAGTGGGGATAGAAGATTGTAAGAAAGCAGGCCCGCAGAGGCTGAAGTCAAAGTTTCCCCGGTATGGACTAGGCTTCATTGTCACATCTCAACTTCTCCCACCCTTCCTTTTCAACAATCAAACAAGTGACCAAAGAAGTCAGATGTTAATTGAATAAAATGTTCTCTCTCAAGAACAGTGCTGTCCAATAGAAACTTCTGCAGTAATGGATCACTTGAAATGTGGCCACTGTGACTCCATAATTGGATTTTTTTTATTTAATATTAATTAATTTTAATTTACATAACCCCATGTGGCTAAATGCCACTATATTGAACAGTGCAACTCTAGAGAATAAAATTTCACTGACTGAGTCAAGACATCCAAAACATTTCTGAAAAATTTACATTATTTTTCTACCAATTATCAGACTACAGTAGCTTTGCTGGATTTTAAAGGTGATATCTATCTACCTATCAAAAGCCCTACATTAAAAAAATAAGATGCTGTGCTTATATTTAACTCAAGCATAACAAAATTTCAAAAACATTTTCACTTCCAAAAGGGATTCCTTTGAGTTAGTCAGAAGTATTATCTAATACTCCAGGTCTGCTTTGATAGCCCTATCAGTGGTGGATAATATTATGGAAGTCATGAAGAGGTTGGCTAATTCCCTCTGACTCCACAGGGAGAAGGATTTGCTCCTGACTATACATTTTCCACTAAAAGTTGCCCAATGAGTCATTGCCCCATTGTAACTGAAGCACAGCCGGATGACCATGGTGTGTAGTTAAATGTTTTTATAAGTTGATTTGTGGTCTTCACTTTCTGGATCATAGAAATGATTTTGTTCAATATTTTTTCCTCTGTGGGTTTGGAGTCAAAAATTATGATCAGTTCCTAAGACTCACTTTGAGTTTTCCATGCAGTTATTTTAAGAACAAACTTTTGCAATTTTCTTGGAAACAGATTCCTTGTTACATGAATTTAGATACACTGTATATTGTGGCTATCAGGACACATGACCATTCTAATTACTCCTTAGGACCTCATATGGGACACTGTAGCAGACTAATAAAACCAGAATTAGACCACCTTTCACTTGCTAGTAATCTCTGTGCTAAAATATAAGAGAGAAGCATTGGGGGAAAATTAGTGATAGGAAGATTTTGGAACATTTTATTTATGCATTGATGTCTCCAGTGGAACAAGTGTTTAGAAGGTAGTTTATAATAATGTGAATCTCTGATAACCTTTAAAAACAGGATAGATTGCCTTGAAATGATAATGAAAGAAATAGATATGCCTAAAACCACAAAGATTGGTGTTTTTTAAACTGTGGGTCACAATCAAGGAGGTCAGGAAATCAATTTAGTGGATTAAAACCAAATTTAAAAATGAATGAAATGGAATAGAATGGAATGGAATGGAATGGAATAGAATAGAAGAGAATGGAATAGAATGGAAACTATCAATGTATATCACACATACTGAGGGAGGGGAATGCTGTGTCATACAACTCTGTCAATTGTGTTTGTGTAAGTATGTTCTGAGTTATAATGAAAATAAGTATTTTTTACAAAACATTACTGTACAGAGAGCTTGAAAGCCACTCATTACAGATGACAGGATTTGGTTTCCTAGCTGAATATATTGTTCCATGTGACTAAGCATCTATTCTATGTCTGATAATGGATTTGGTTACAAGAACAGAAAGCCAGTACATGGTTACTTTCCTCAAATATTTTACCCTTTAATGTATACACACAAATCATTATAATAAAATGAATACTACAACGGATGGATGAAGAGTTACCTTGGGGACATGGCAAAGGGGACCTCTACTCCTGCATGTGATGGAAAGCAGACAGAAGGCAAGGGAAAGTCTTCACAGAGTGGCATTTTATTTGTCCTTGAAAATAGGTGATTTGGAAAAACACAGAGAAAGGCATTCCAAGAAGACAGACTCTCTTACATAAAGGTTGAGATGTGGACTCTCTTGTGCCTACAGTCTGGGGTGGTACTTGAATTTCATTGCACAGCTTGGTCATTTAAAAGCCTTCAAACCCAGAGGTGTAGTGAAAGTTGAGGTATTTAATTTTGGTTGCTTTTGGCTTGTTCATAATATGATAGTGTTTGATTTTTATCTTTAAACTATCACTTAGGAGCAAAGTTTATCAGAAGGAAGAGTTCATCTCAAATGGGTCAAACGTTATACTTCCTAGGAAAGAGAACAAAAGTGATTTGCTTAATAACCCAATTTAGAAAATCATATGTAGCTCAAACTTCTTTCCTTTGTTTGAATAAAACAAATATTTATTAGAAAATAGAATAGTACATAATCAGAAAATCAAGAAAATTATGTCATGCTTTTACATAGTTATAACTCTTATAGGATATACATCATTTAACTTAATTTCACACTTATAAAATTTACATTATATTGGGGATTGGGTAGAAATTGAGGTCCAGAACAAGGCATGTGTGTCATGAACAATCACGAAAGGCTTTTGGAGCCAATTTAGACAGCATGTGTGTGCTTTATAGGCATGAAATTATAGAGTTGAAGGCACTACTTCAAAATAAAACTTTTCATTAATTTTTTTCCTTGATACCATTTACATTTAGTGTGAATATATTTGGTATTTATTTCAAATTCATTTCCTTTTCCTTTCTTTTTTCCATGATATCTTACAGAGAGTTTTTCAAATAGCATTTCAACTCACAGGCACCAAATGATGCAGCAGAATCTAGCAGAACTTTACATGTTAATCAAGACAATTGCTAAAAGAGATAATCAATAAATTGTATCTGACTAGGTAAATCATCTTACTCATTCTAAATGTACTGTATGTGTGTGTGTATTTTTCTTAAGATGGAAAAAAAAAACCTTTCAATTACTTTTCAAATAATCTCAAATAATGAGCCTTGTATTTTTATAATTTTCTAACATTACATATTCATTATTTTATTATGTACATCATAATTAGACTCTACATTTATATTTAGTATGAGACATAAATTTGGATTGAATTTTTTCCAACTGATAAATGTAGGCTATTTCAGTGGGTTGCAAAGTCTTTAGCTCTTTAAATCACTTTCTCCTCAAATCATCATAGCATTTTGGGGTACCTGAGGGGCTCAGTCGTTAAGTGTCTGCCTTCAGCTCAGGTCATGATCCCCGGGTCCTGGGATCAAGCCCAGCATCAGGCTCCCTGCTCAGCAGGAAGCCTGCTTCTCCCTCTCCCACTGCCCGTGCTTGTGTTCCCTCTCTCACTTTGTCTCTCTCTGTGAAATAAATAAATAAAATCTTTAAAAAAAATCATCATAGCATTTTAATGAAAATTATTCTGCATTAAAATGAATAGGAAAAACAAACCATTATTCTAGATGAGAATCATGATGATGATGGGCACAGTTACTGTTTCTATTGTTGTTGAAGCATAGTTGACACACAATGTGACATTAGTTTCAGGTGTACAACATAGTGATTGGACAACTTTGTAGGTTATGCTGTGCTTACCACAAGTGTAGATCCCATCTGTTACCTTACGATACTATCATAGTATCAGTGACTATATGCCCTACGCTGTATCTTTTATCTTTGTGATTTATTGATTGCATAACTGGAAGCCTGTATCTCCCACTCCCCTTTACACATTTTGCCCATTGTCTACCCCTCTGGCAACCATCCATATTTATGGGTCTGTTTCTGCTTTGTTTGTTCATTTGTTTCATTTTTTAGATTCCACATATAAGTGAAATCATATGGTATTTATCTTTTGTTGTCTCACTTATTTGACTTAGCATAACACCTTCTAGGTCCAACCATATATATATACACCCACAAATGGCAAGATCTCATTCTTTTTATGGCTTAGAAATATTCCTCTGTGTGTGTGTGTGTGTGTGTGTGTGTGTGTGTGTGTGTGTGTGTGTACACCACATCTTCTTTATCCATTCGTCTATCAATGGGCTCCTGGGTTACTTCCATAGCTTGGCTATTGTAAATAATACTGCAATATATATCTTTTCAAATTAGTGTTTTCATTTTCTTTAGGTAAATATCCAGTGGTAGAATTACTGGATCATACGGTATTCCTATTTTTTTATATTTTTAGGAATTTCCTTACTGTTTTCCACAGTGGCTGCATCAATTTACATTCCCACCAACAGTGCACAAGGGTTCCTTTTCCTCCACATCCTTACTAACACTTGTTATTTCTTATCTTGTTGATGAAACTTGTATGATAGATTTTGTAATTTCCATGGGAATTGCCATTGTAAAGACTTTGACATGGCCTTGTGGTTATAATTTAGTCTCCAAAAAATGACTTGTTTATAATGACTTTGATTTGAAATGAGAAAATAAATGATAACATTTCCAAGCTTCATCATAACACAGTTTGAAAACAAAAATTAAACCTCTCTGCTCAGGTATCTATTAAATTTTTCAGGTCTTGGGAGGGAGAGGCACAGTAATTATAATTGCAGTCTCTACCTAAGACTTAAAAGTCAAACAAACCCAAAAGAATCATAACTTTTCAAAGCAGTTCCAAAGGGTTTTCCAGAATAGGAAAAGTGATTATGAGTTGGCTTGTGCTTGGGTTTGGTTTTCATCTTGCAGGAATGAATATCAGACTGAAATATATATATATGTGTATATATATATTGCTCCTTTCCCCAACTGCCTGAATGGTATAAGTCAGATTTTTCAAATGCTTCTCTACGTCAGAGGAATTAGATATTTCCCGGAGCACCAAGATGGGTGCCTTTCATTTCAGCAAGATTTCAATTGTCTACCTGTTTACACAGAAGAGGCTCTGTAATTTAATCCCCACCACCAACGACAATCATTATGATTAAATCGGGCACTGGTTTAACAAGGTACACCTAATAAGCACTTGTCCTCATCAGCTCTTGCACAAACAACATTCTTTCATTGTGCAACATGTAAAATAACTCCACTTTTGTGTCCTGTTGCCACCTCTGACACCAGGCTCAACGTGCTATCTCTTGACTGACTTTTCTCTGGAAAGCAGAAGAGACACCGCTCAACCCAAGAGCCCATGACCTCAGTTAGTGTAGCCTGTATGAAAGCAGGAAAAGAGACATTTTCCACTGTTTGTACTCACTGTGGGTTTTTGGTGTACCACACGCCTGAGGACATGTCTTTCAAAGCACATGGCAAAGAGAATGTGCCTCAGAGAACACAAGTTTTTCCAAATTCAGTTGGTTTCCCTAATTTTTAAATTTCCTCTCCCTCACACTCTTTATTCAAACAGACACATGCACAGGTACACACACACACGCATACACACATACACACACACACAATTTGAAGAAAACAAAGGAAAATCGGAAAGGAAGACAAAGCTTTAAAAAGGAAAAGAGAAATACATGTTAAAAAAGTATACAACCCAGGATAAGAAAGAAAACTAGAGCAAAGGAAAACAAAATATTTTCAGCTCTGTAAAAAGGAAAATATTTCAAGAGAGCAAAAAAACACCCAACAGAATTGCAGTTTATGTGTGGATTTATGAACTATCATTTCCTTTGGAGACCAGAGGTGGAACTTGTGGGTCAACTTCTCCTATCTCTGTCCAGTGTCTTGGCTGTTTCTGTGTTTTTGTCACCATATCTCACATTTTCCTTCATTCTTTCTTCCTCTTCTCCCCCCTTCCCTCCTCCCCTTCTCCTTCTCCTTCTTCTTCTTTACTCCTCCTTCTCAGAAAGGGAATAGAAGGAGGCCTTCCATAAATGACTATTACACTCCTGGGAATGTGGAAGAATAATGTCAAGAATTCTAAGCCATCAAGCAGCATTCATCTTAGGCAGAGCTCTTGTTTAGGAGGGAAAGTGAGTGAGTCTGGACACCAGAATCATGGAGCTAATGTCCTAGAAATCATTGAAATGTCTATTTCCCATGTGGGGACAACTTGCAGTTAAAAAACAAACTAATAGAGTCACAAAAACACAATAAGGGCTTCTAGTTTGTTGTTTACTTTGGAGAACTTGTTTTGATGCATTCCTTCCATCCATGCCAGGCTTTGAGACAAGAGAAACAGCCCTCTTCCAGAGTCCTTTCAAGTCTGCCTTCCACAGCGAATCTCACAGCTGCACCCACCCTAGATCATACTATGCAGGCAAGCAGTCACTCACATATAACTACATTTCTCCCCAAAAGATATTTTGCTGTCATTTCTAGAATTGAAAAGAATCATGTATAAAGATATGACAAAGATCTCCAAAATGCATATGTATATTAGAAAACATATATATACATATGTGTGTGTGTGTGTGTGTGTGTGTGTGTGTGTGTAGAGAGAGAGAGAAAGAGATGATAGATAAATGATAGAGAGATGATAGATGATGGACAGATAGATAGATGATAGATTAGATAGATAGATAGATAGATAGATAGATAGATAGATATATAGATAGATGATAGATAATAGATGATAAAATGATAGATTATAGATAGATGATAGATAGATAATAGATAGATAATAGATGATAAAATGATAGATTATAGACAGATGATAGATAGATAGATAGGTGATAGATAGATGATAGGTAGATATAGGTAGATGATAGATCATTTTTTAAAAAATTTTTTTAAATTTATTTTTTTGAGAGAGAGAGCAAGAACAAGAACACAAGTTGGAGGGGCAGAGGGAGAAGGAGAGAGACTCTCAAGTGGACTCCATGCTGAGTGCATAGCCCTAAGCAGGGCTCGATCTCAAGACCCTGAGGTCACGACTTGAACTGAAACTAAGACAGCCACTTAACCAGCTGCACCACCCAGGAGCCACTGTAGATAGATCTTCTTAACTTGTTTCCCCATCTTACCTGGGACTGTTTTTCTGTGCATGTATCTTTTCACATAAAGGTAATATTTATGACTTTTCATCAAAAAGTTACACATAATAAATTTCCTGGGAATTACCAACAATTTTCAATAATTAAATCATGATCCATCTTTTGGCCAGGTCCTCTAGGACCACATCTAGGTCGTCACTCATCCAAGAGAAGCAAGTACATCCTAACCTAATTTGCATGTGGTCCCCAACTTCCAGATTATGTGCACTGACATGAAATTTGTTATCCCTTCCTCAAATCCCAACAGTCCTTCCTCTGGCCTAGTTATCAGAATAGCTGTCCTTCAGAGATGATGCTGATGTTGTTGTTAATAAAGGTGTTGATGATGATGATGGTGATGGCAAAGATGATAGCCAACAGCTATTGAGAGTTACTATCTGGCAGGCATTAACCTCAGCATTTCTCACCGTTTGTCTTATCCAATCTTTACAAACCTATAAGGTAAGACTCATCCCCATTTAATAAGTAAGAAAACTGGAGCACAGAAGTATTAGGCAAATAACCTACTCAAGGCCACACACTAGTAAGTGACAGAAACTGAGCTTGAAACCAGACAATCCAATTCTAGAATTTGGGCCATTAGCCCCTACTCTCTTCTGCCTCCCATGATATCAAGGCAGGTCCTGAGCCACTGAGTCTGGCCCACCTACAAGATGCTCAGGCCCCGCACAGTGAGGGTGGGTGTGCAAGTGCCTAAGTGTGCATATGTATTCAACTAACTACATTTGGGCAAATTTAGAGCCAATTGCTACACAATTGATTGGGCTATGAAACGATCCAAAAACATAAGGGGCCAAAACAAGCAAACTGTTTCACAGTCTGGTTATTCCTTTCACACAGACAAAGCCAGAATCTCTGTCAGCAAGGCCAGTCTATGGCAATGTGGAGAACACAGGCACTTCCCTGATATATATTTTTCACCACCCTCCCACCAATATATCCATAGTACATACTATCACAGATATCCATTTGTGTTCTGATACTCCACCTGAGACCTGGAATAAAAGGTAAGTAGAATATCCAAACCCATGATTACACAAGGAACTGAGGACAAAGGCAGAAATATTTTGATATTAGAGTTCTAGAAAGATCTGAGGTTTACAGTACCCCAACTCTCCCCACTGCTGCCATACACACATGCACACACGCACACACACACACACACACACACATGCATAGTCTACAATGATTCACCCAAATGGCAGGCAAAAACAGTCAGTAGGCAAAATTAGAATGAAATGTTTCAAATGAGCAATAAAAATGAGAGGGGAAAATCTTTCATTTATTCTATTCTGTAATCATTCATTCATTAAATATTACTGAGTATCAAGCTTTATGGATATAAGTTAAGGAGCTGCCAGTCTAGTGCAAGAGATAGACACACAAACAAATGACAACACAGAGAACATTTACCATCATTTAAAGTCAGCCATTTTGTGAATGGCCATGTATGTTTACATGCATATAAGTTTTTGAATGGTTTTGAAATGAAGCCTATCTCATACAGGGATTAGCTGTTGTTTTGGGGTTCTGTGTATGTCTCCTGCCCTTAGTGGGTGGTCAACCATTAAATATGGCTAATTTCAAGTATCAGTGAATCTTGGCTCCACATTAATTTCTTTACCTAATTTTTTGACTCATCCTGAATTTCAGACCTCCATAACCTGACTTCACACATGGTTCCAGGTAACTTCAATTAATGGATCCTGGTGTGCTATGAGAGGATTGTGTTATAATATGTGTAAGACCTGCCCTTTCTCAAAAGGATCTTAAAATTAATTATGGTGATAAGGCAAGTATACAAACAGCTTTATGACAAAGTAATGCAAATTACTATGAGTGTTCAAGAGGTAAAGGGGTTACATTTCATTGAAAGAATTCAGAAAGATCATTTTTCTTTTAATTTAATTTAAAATCTTTAAGACAAGAGTGTTTAAAAAGGGGAGGGATAAAAGTCAAATTCATTATAGTTCACAAGTCTTTAACAAGATAATACTCAATGTCCCTTGTGTCTGAAGGCTTCAACATATGATTGTGTATAATAACTTCAAGTAACTGAGGGACTTAACCAGAACATTTTGGTTGGTATGGGTTTGTCATCAGTAATACCCACATTTGTGAAGCTCATGGGGAAGAGCTTTAGTGTCAGGTAGGTTTTAATTCAGGGGCTCAAATAAAGTGCTAGAATCAAAATTTCTCGATCTTTTGACTCTTCCTCCTGCTGTGTTGAGGACTTCTGACAACTCTAGGCTCATTGTCCCATGTTTAATCCAGCAGAGAAGAGAAGATGTTTCTCCCCAGGAACTCCTGAACATCCCCTGGATTCGCTCCTTTCCACCTTTGAAACCATCACTATAGTTAAGGGGTTTTCATGCTCTGAATGGCCAAGCTTGGGTCACAGACTCCATTCCTGGTATCAGATATGACAGCCAACTGAGTCAAATGGACAGGGAGTGGGAAAGGATGGTCAGCAAAGAGAAGGGTATTTGAAATGCCCAATGCTGGGTATTTCAAACAAATATCCTCATTCAGGATATTCATTCTTCTGAATGAATGTTCATGAATCTTACCTTCCAATCATACATGAAGCAGCATCAATGAGGAATATATGAAAATAAAAATAACATTGTGGTTTTTGAACTAAAGCTTCTCTATAAATATTTGATTCTTAAACCTATGCTTATCTTTCAATGAGTGGTTCTACAGTCCCTCGAATCCCTGTTCTTCTCTGGATCTGTAATCCCTCCTCCTGAGTTCAAGTGTGCTATCTGCTCTCGTTCACAGGGCTTCCCTTCCATTGACGTGGGAGGGCTTCTGAAGGGAAAATAAGTACTAACTCTTCCATCAAACATGTGTTGAAAATAGAGAGAAATGGCATCTCTTAAGCTTATCTACACATTGAAATGAAACAGGAAAAACACATGCAAAAGCAAGAAGGAACCAGACTATACCCCGGGTGGTTTGTCCATCAGTGCTGCTCTGTTCTCAAGACTTTCTACTCAATTGTGGAAAATGCATAATAGCTCTGAGAGCACTGCTTAGTTCCAAGAGTGGGGAGAAGGAGGAAAGATCATAAATGCATATGAATGTTTCATCCCGCAGCAGATCACACTTTTAGCTAGTGTGATAGTAAACCACCACCAGCACTTTGCAATCACAACTCTTTGACCCATTCACACACCCACTGAAACATACACACTTCTCATCATCTGCCTTTTCAGATAACTATCATAATACATTTAGAACAAGTTTGTTCTTTTTAATTTTAGGTTGCTTCAAATTCTCTTTGGAATTAAGTGGAGTTATATCTGAACTATAGCTTATTGTCAGGAAAATATCAGGTCCTTAATAAAAGTATCATGGGTTGAATTCATAATAATGACTAATAGGGCACATATTGCCCCACTTGAGTGGGACACATCATAATTTTAACAAGGCCCTATAGGAGTCCTGGAGACAACACCATGACTCAAAGAAATGACTAATATCAGGAATTCCAGACATCATGGTAGATGCCAAGGGGAAAATTGTCTTAGCTTGTGTTTTATTGGGGACTTTCTGATTTCACTATTTATTTTGCCAACAAGTAGAATGGGTTTCATCTACATTAAATCTACTGATACTAAAGTAACAACCTCAGAAATAAGTCTTGTTAAATCTACCAGTCCAAATCCAACCTCCAAATTAGGTTGATTTTCTAAATACAATAAGTTTTCTGGCAAAACTATTACACTCATTTAAAAAATGATACGTAAGAACTCATATGTGATTCAGAAGTTTTAAAAGAATCTGAGAACATGCCTGAGGAAATCATGCATTTATATGATGACAGCTCTGACATATTCAAATATAAATGTTCAGCACTCCACATTGTACAGCTCTGGGTGGGGGGAGTTCCCATGCATGTTGTACTTCATATGAATGGTGGCCCCTGAGGGTATGCAATGCAATGACCCAATATATATGCCATTCTCTTAAAATGTGGTGTGTGTGTGCATGCATACACGTATATCTATATCTATACATACCTCAAATTAGCTTTAGGCTTTCAGAAATTTTTCCTCTACTCAAAAGATAGTGTATTAGTTTGGAATTTCCCAACGCATTTGTAACATGGAAGCTAACCCAAGTTATTCATCTCTCCCTACTGTCATTTTAACTTTGATGAGCTGTCAATTATGACTGTATTTTCTAGACATATATGTGTTATCCATAATTTTAGGTAATCCATTTGGTTTCTTTCTTCCTATAATATATGTAATTCTAAGATGTGTACATGAGTGCGTGTGTGTGTGTGACAGAGACAGAGACACAGAGAGACTCAAAACTATGGCAGTCATGAAGAAAGTTCACTATAAATCTAGAGAACAGGTGTCTAACCATATCAGGAACTAATTATGTGAGCCTATACAAGTCACTTTCACTTTTGAGTTGTACTGTAATTTTTAAGTTGCATATTTAATTTAAAGAGGGTGAAAATTTATTAGTTGGTGATAGTCTACTTAATAGGTTTAGAAATACACAGAATCTCTACTCAGGAGGTTCAACAGCAAAGACAAGTTGAATATTGCTGTCAAGACATAAAAAAAGTCTCAAGCTTAAAAGAAAATTGGGAATTCGGACAGATGGTATAATATTTTCTCTTAGCTGAAGTTAAGGTGAATTAATTGTAATAAAACTACCCAATTCTAAAAACGAAAACCAAGCTGGACTATAACTGGAATAACACTTAGCTAATCTATCCAAATTGGATTTCAACCAAGTTTCCAGGGTAAAAAAGACTTATGACTGGTCACTAGTTTCCAGTACAAGTTTCAGTTTTCAAAATATTTCCTTTAAAAGAAAAAAAAAGAAAAGAAAAAGGCAGAATACCAATTTTGAACTTTAAAGAATAAAACCTTGCCACATATATTCCTGGAATCCTGCTTACTGCTGTCTCACTTTTTCCCCTTACCTTCACATTTCTGTAAAAAAGGGACATTGTCCAATTAATAAGATTCTTTCTTTATGGCAGGACTATCTTCCTTTAACATCCTGGAGAAATGAAGAGTGAGTATCTATTAATAATATAGCCTTTCACATACTTAATCCTTACCACTAAAGAAATCCATTTATTCTTCCCTATTTCCTCCTCTATAGATTTTTCTATAAAATGTATATTCACCCTCTCTGCTGATTTATATCTATGGGAAATCAATGTCTTTCTTAATTCTCCAGAGATGTAAAGAAATAACCCATTCTCAGTAGCAACAAGATTATATTCATAGAGATAATTTGCCTGTGAAATATTTTTTGTTGATGTTGTATCAATTTTTTAATTTTTTATTGTTATGTTAATCAGCATACATTACATCATTAGTTCTTGATGTAGTGATCCATGATTCATTGTTTGTGCATAACACCCAGTGCTCCACGCAGAACGTGCCCTCTTTAATACCCATCACCTGCCTGTGAAATATTAACCAACAGTCTTTTGACCTGTTACCATTACTCTGCTCTGTGGTGCATTTCATCATTTCTGATTAGATAGTGTTTGTAAATAAAATATTTCTACTACTAAACCAGATAAGGAAAAAGTCTGTCCACTTGCTAGGACAGTGACAACTAGAGATACTGCACACATCTGTGTCAAATTAAACTTCTTCCTATTGCTCTGAAAAATTATTTTGGAGATGGGCAAGTTGATGCTTAACACCGAGTCAACCAGGAGCCTTTTTGCTGTACTTAAGATTGCAGAGGTCATTACACAGGGGACATGGAGCCTCGAAGGATCCACCTCAAATAATCTTGCTATGTGAGGAAAAACATTGACACCCAAAGCGGAGAAGGGATGTATCCAGACATATCCAACATCCCACAGGTGCCAGGATCTGAACAAACATCTGTCTCCTAAATGCCAGGCGAGTCTACATGGCCTAAGTCTGACTGAATTAAGTCTCAGTGTTCTCAGTCTTCAAATTATCCAGTAACATATTTATATGTAAATAATTTCATAATGGATGTGTTTCTCATTTGCTATGCATAAAGGATAAAATTCCATTTCAGTGGATGGTCTGGCCAAACAGCAATAGCTTGCCAAGGAAAAGAGTGGAGTTTTTCCCTCTGCCCCAGGAATATCATCCCCTGCAAATATACCCACAGGGCAGGAATTCCCATTACATGGAATAGGCAGAACCATTCCTCTAGCTCTACAAAGTGCATTTTACTCTGTAAGATTTTCTCTGTAGAACCATTTTGGAGAGGAGGCGGTACACTCTGTGTGGCTCTTCTATGGGGAGGGGAGGGAAAACTTCAGAGGTGCTCGCTCCAAGAATGAGCTCACCTAAAGGTTATTTTGAGGTCCTTCTGTTCCTGTGAACTAGATAATCTTGCTGCGCACATTCCTGCCACAGCTCTACTGCTCCTTTGCCACTCCTTCCACTATCCCAAAAACGGAGATACCCAGGAAGAACTCCTGCTTCTCTCCCCACCACCCATTCTCTCATCCCAAGTGAGGAGGAAGATGGCGAGAGCCTCTCTTGGGCAGTGGGAGTAAGAGTTAGTGGGCAATACTTCTTGCTCATGGATTTCACTCTGGAAACAATCTATCCCTGAAGCAAGCACGTTTTTTTATTCCTTCTGTCTGTCCGCTTGTCTTACAGGAAGTCTTCCCTCCCCCAACTGTGCCACCTGTGGCAGGGAAGGTAGATAATCAGAACTACACTTTGGTTTTGGGTCCTAACCACATCCTCCTCATATCCATAAATAAAACTCATTTCCTCTCCTGAACCCCAGAGACAATTTCAGAATTGGTTCAGAGTCTGGTGAGGAGAAAAATGGAGATGAGATAAACTGGCCCCTTTGGAGGGTTTTGTGAGGAGAGGAGGGGACGAGTGACAGACCCCATGGAAAATCTGCATCAAACCGGGATGTTAACAAAAGGAACTGAGCCGAGGCCAAAATCTTGATCTTAACTTGCCTTGGGCCAAGACTCAGTGGACGTTTCATCACACTTCAGCAGGGAAAACGCCAGATGTTATTGGCCCACCTCTGATGAATCCATACATAGATTCATGGAAGAGGTAAAAAATGGTTACAGTTACTTGGAGAGAAGCCAAGAGGGATTAAGATAGAGTAGGGGAGGAAGCAGGTTTGGGGCAGTGTAGTGCAGTGGACTGAGCCCAGAACCAGGCATCTACACCGGGTTCTAATCCAGGCTTTGCCTCCTGTGAGCACCATGGCCTTGAGACATTCTCTCTGAGGTGCTTTTCTGTCAGATGAGGATAATCATTTCTGCATAAGGTTGCTTTTAAGACGATATGTGGAAAACCCTAAGAAATAGTAAAGAACAATAAAAATTGAAGGGACTATTATGTGAAGCAAACTGGAAAACCATTAAAAGATAACTGAATACAGTAGTACATTGACACTTGAAGAACACAGGAGTAAATCACGTGGGTCCACTTATTTGCAGATTTTTTTCAGTAAATGCAGTGTAATAGCGTGAATGTATTTTCTCTTCTCATAATTTTCTTAATAACATTTTTCCTCTCTCTAACTTACTTTCTTGTAAGAATAGAGTATACAATACATATAACATACGAAATATGTGTTAATGGACTATTTATTACCAGTAAGGCTTCTGGTCAACAGTAGGTTATTAGTAAGTTAAGTCTGAGGGGTGTCAAAAGTTGTATGTGGATTTTTGACTGTGCAAGGAGTTTGGAACGCCAACCCCTGCATTGCTCAAGGGTTACTGTGTTTTCAGGCTGGTGGCTCTGAGATGAAGAAAGGACCTTGACTTGGATAGGAATAGGGGAGGGAGAGAACTATCTTAGGGCAGGACCGAAACAGAGAGGGCGAGCATCAAGAGACCCAAGTCTAGCTCAGGGCCACCACTGGCCTTTAAATCATTCCCTTGCAAACTAGAAAACAAGGCCTCTGCCCCCAAGCAAACAAGCCCCATGCCAAGCTGCCCAGTGTGGTGCTGTGGACAGGGCTGTCATTGCAGCCCACATCTGTCTTCATAGCTGGTAATCCTGTGCACTGCACAACTTACCCAACTGCACAAGCCAACTCCCGGTTCTCTGTGAACATGGGTACCCAGGTTTCTCTGCTTTCTGGTTTCTGTCCCTGGAGACCTGGAATTCTAATCGTGCTTGCCACTCTCACCTGGTTTTAAGGATTACGTGATGTACGTGAAAGCACTTAGGGAAGCATATACAATGACAGAGATTATTACAGAGCAGCTTAACCCCAGGTCTTTCTAGCCGAGCAGTAGGGAGGAGGGAGACCGAAAGCCACAGTTGGTCACGATTAGGCTTGAGGACACGCTGCATTTGGTACAAAGTGGAACAGTGGAGGATCAGGAGACACGTGCTCGCTAGCGCCATGAGGAATGCAATGGCTTTCCTCTTGTTATTCTTCTAGCAGGGAGAGATCCCCATTTGTAGTCATGTTTTGTACAATTACCTGGAGGATATGGTGACATTTTTGCATACTTAATCTATCTAATAATCAAAACCTGAGACTGTATGCACATCACCTACGTATTAAATCTCTTCTCTCACATCTATTCACTTATCCTCCCCCTCAGGAGTCTCTCATGCCTTCATTTCTTTTCTCGCACATTCCTGTAATTTATTCATCTCAAGATGCACTTCTGTCTCATTTAATCATTTAAACAGACCTTTGGTGCCTTTTTAATTGATTCTTCTTGGGTTTTAATTTGCATCTTTGACTTTGCTATCCTGATTTCTTTGACTATCCCTCTCTCTGCATGACATATGTTTATGCTTTAGCAGATTTCCAATATTCTGGAAGACTTCAGAGGCCAAGGTTGAAAAAAAACTGCTATTTTAAATAGAATCCTATTTGATTGGCCAGGCAACTGAGCAAAGCCAAGAGTAAACACTCCACCTTCAGGAAACAGACAACCAGGGTCATCCTTTGATGCCCAGCTGCCCAGACCCAACTTGGCAAGCCCCTAAGCTGACAGGACTGCCAGAACTCGGAGAGCAGCTCATTGATCAAAAAAGGTTAAGGTTTCCTGGGAAGAGTTTCAATTTGATTTTGCCTCTAAAAAATTGAGGAACCTACTATGTGTTTCCCCTGCACTTGGATTCCTTTTTGTTGGGGGTAGGGTGTTGGAATAGGGAAAACACACTAATGAATTAATAAAGTGGTTTGTTCAGGAAAGCAGGGAACAAACGAGTAGTTGGGCAACGATGCATTCTGTATTACTCATTGGGAACAAGATTTGTGTTTTTAATTCTGTGTAGATTAAGTATAAGTGGAATTGCATAAGGATTCCTAGAAATTAATTCCATCCATGAAAGGTCCATATGATAAGAAGAAAGGGAGGAGGCAAGGTGCTATGATTCTGACTTCATGAACCCATATGGTAGATAATCCAATAAGGTCTTCCCAATTCCCCACCTGGGACTCTAACCTTGGGCTTGGGTTACATGAGTGATTGAATTTTTGTTGGGATCCTGCCACTAACCTGACACAATCCTTCTATTTTTATTTTCTCACTGATAAAATGGGATCCATAAGATGGAAATTATTCCCAAGTGGTATTATGCAGAGGAGTTAATATTTTTAAGCACCCAGAAACTCTACCATATGACAGAGAAGTACTGAATATTATGGATGCCACATGCATTTTTTTATGTTCTTCAAAGGAAAAAAATTATTACTCGAGTTTTAATCACAAGCTTAGAATCATTAAACTTGCAATGTGGATGTGTAATTTCTGCCAAAAAAAAAAAAAAAAAACACATGCAAGAAAATATTCCAAATCTTTCATTTGTTTTAATGAGCTTCAGAACCAACTATTGGCACCCAATTTTTTTAATACGCATCCATTTTCCTATTGCTATATTTAAACATTCCTTCATAAAAAGTGGTCAATTTACTTCAAATGTACAATGGGTTTTTTTGGTTTTTTTTTTTTTAATGGTTTTTAGTAAACTAAGACCTTGTTATAATGAACATGCTGCCTTGATGTTTTCTCTTGGATCAATTAGAAGACCTAGATTCTGAGCATACATATGTAATGTTATGGGTGCTGATCACTGCTGGGGCCAGAGCTTCAGTGATTAAATTAGAAAGAAAAGGAAAGATGAAGAGTGCTAACAGCAGTACTTCTTGGTTGGAAAGAACTGGAAGCACTGATAAAACATACAGGTATATTCTGAGAACAAGGCCAGGGTAGCTGAACGAAACTCACAAGCAAAGGAGATACCAAAAGATACTAAAGAGAAGAATATGCATACAAGAAAGTCTTGATAGCATAGCTCCAGTGAGCAAATACCTGTTCTTCCAAAGTCCTCTCATTCTGCTGACTCTCATAGAAGGCTCTAGAAAATGTGAAAATGAAGGTGATTCAGAGATCGAAGCACAAGACCAAAAGGTCTAGGCAATGTATACAAAGGAAAGGAGATAGGGGCCTGCAAAGCTGCGTTAAGAACCGTGGGCTGGCATCATAATGGAATCTGTCTCAGTGAGCTGCTGGCCTGAAGGACTTTTCGATTCCCTTTCCTATGGGCAAGATTAACTTCATAATTAAGTAGCTAGACAGAGACTATAGGAATATGGAGGAGGCAGGAGCTGCTGGCATAGAGTATGTGCTCAGTTCCAGTGGCTCAAGCATATAGCGTCAGGAAGCCAATTTCCCATTGTCGAGAAGAAATATTGACAAGGAAGGGAAGATGGAAGGAGCTAGTAACCAATTACAGATGAGAAAACCCTTAATTAAAACTAATAATGTAATTCAGAATATCTTTAGACAGAATCTAGCATGCAAATAGTTGCAGGCAATTCTAGAAGGAAAAGGAATTAGAATAGAAATGATCACTCATTAGAAAACATTCACCAGATATTCTTATACTCTGATGTTCAACTCTTGCATGCCACACATTCATATATGGTGGTGAAATATGACAATATGTGATAAAATATAATAAAATATCATAAATGATAAAATCT